>NC_142649.1:55482500-55725000 GCF_055504915.1 Nelumbo nucifera | reverse complement strand
TGATGCAGCATGGGGCGTTGTGTGCAGTGTCAGCACATCCACCACGATGCACACCCACTTGCACCCTGTGTTAATAGTGTAGTAGGGCTGTAAACTACACACTATGCAAAGGTGGAATTGGTGCACCGAACACAAGTGGTAGTGTTACAGCCCTACACTACATGCCACTAAACGGTGTGTCACAGCCCTGTCACTACAATAGTAGAAAACACTACACGTGTAGTGTTAACATGTTTAACACACACCACGGTAGTTTAGTGTTTTCTAATATTGGTCACCTCACGTGGAGGCACCACAGTAACCACTTGCACCATGACACACCACGGGGGCACCACAGCACACCCACACGTGGCAGTTCACGCATGCACAAGCATGCCCACGCCCGCGCACAGCCGCCGCTCGCACACACCCGCGCACGCAGGCCTGCGCCAGCCGTTGCCCGCACGCGCACGCAGGCCCGCGCCTGCGCTCGCCGCCGCTCGCACACGCCCTCGCACGCAGGCCTGTGCCCGCCGCCGCTCGCACACGCACACGCCCGCACACGCATGCCCGCGCATAGCCGCCGCCCGCACACGCAGGCCTGCGCCAGCCGCCACTCGCACACGCCCGCACACGCAGGCCTGCGCACAGCCGCCGCCCGCACACGCAGGCCCGCGCCCGCGCACGCCTGCGACGCACACCTACGCCAGCGCACGCCCACGCAGCCAGCCCGCACACGCCAGCGCACGCCACCACACAATGGTAGGCCACAGGGGCACAATGTGTAGTCAGTCGGCAATGCGCACCGGTAACCTCTATGGGGATATGGTGGGTGTGGAGGCATGGGATAATGGAAGGTTGTTCTGATGAGTTAGATTTCCCCAAGGGTGTTCTATTGAAAAGGAGGGGTGGTAAGGCTGTTCGGATGAGTTAGATTTTCACACCGACTCGCACCATGGCAGCCTTGTGCAGTCGACCGAGTGGGAGGGTAGCGTCGGTAACCTCTATGGGGATATGATGGGTGTGGAGACATGGGATGTGGAAGGTTGTTCTGATGAGTTGGACTTTCACAAGCGTGTGTTATGTATGTTGGTAAGGAAAGGGAGGGTCTTTGTTCTTGGCACACTACGATGCATGGGGGAGGGACTTCTTTTGAAAACTTGTTACTGGGGGGAGAGACAAATTGTTTTGGGGGGAGGGACGAATCGATGCGACAGAGTGCTGAATCTCAGTGGATCGTGGCAGCAAGGCCATAAGCTCGATGGTGGAATGTGAGAGTGAAACAAGGGTATTTTCTCGAATGAAGAAAGATCACATAAGCTTAAAAAGACCGGAAGCCTCAAATGAAGCTTTTGGATTTTGTACAATTTTCAGCTTTCTCAAGCTTTTTACGGGGCCTATCTTTTTGGCTTTCTATCTTGTGGTTGCCAAACGAAAAAGCTCAGTACAAGGTCTTCCGAGCTTTGAGAAGCCTGAAAGACCCGTTAAAAAAAGACTTCCCAAATACCCTCTTAATTAGAAAATTTGGCCTTTCACTACAACCTAAAAATATGCACAAGTTTATGGGATTGCTTTGTTCTTTTAAATTTCAATACATAATCCCTTGGAAGCTTAAAATTTTAAGCATGCATATGCATGTGCTCAGTATGACTGAACAATTTACAAGATATTGTTAATATATACAAAGATCTAGTACTCACCATCATTCCTATTTACTTGAACAAGACAAATCCAAACTGATTTTCTTATATTTAACACTAGGATTGTTAGGGACCTGCTGTCCTTTGACTTCCTTTCTACTGAGATTGCTGGATTTGTTCTTTGTTCTATTTTTCAATGCTCCAATTTGGCAGAATCCAATGACTCTGGACCCCTCAATAAAAATAAAAATAAAAATAAATTGATGCCTTGTTTATTCAATTTGTCCCTCATTCTTCTTCAAGTAAAGGACGAGCTTCCCAGAGATCAATCTCCTTTGGTTGTGTTGGACACTTATCTGGTTGCCTCACTATATAAATCTGATCTCCAGCAGTATTGTACATATCTTGATTTCGGTGCCATGTCCATAGAGCATGAGTCTCATTCTTCACCTGCCATTCACAAACCTATTAGTTTGTAGTTCTAGTAGTTCCTATAAGATCCTAGGCCACCTCTAGTACTGGTATTTCAAAGTTTCAAGGCTTAACCAATCAAAACCAAACCATCAGTAACCCTAGTACACTTCAATAAATTGATAAGAGAATGGTCTATGAAGTTCCTCTCAGTTTACTGCTTTAAAACATTATATTGTGTCTGATTTTGGAGCAATGCCCTTCCTAGAGGTGGTACCAATTAAATCAGGTTGGAGCACAACCTTTTCACATGTAAAAGCACCATGGAATTTGGTTGCTTCAGAACCACCATTTACTTTTTCTGGTTAAATATAGCATGTAGTAACCTTCATATGTTTGTATACTGATAGTGAGAGAGAGGGTACCTCAAGGATCCCATGGCCAAAGCTGCTTTCCCTGTATGCACTGAAATCAGGTTGTCGGTCCCAGCAGAATTTTCCTGCTGCTGGACCTGATGTAAAATTAGTAGCACAGAAGCCACCCATATATTCATCTGGCGTACTCAATGGATCTGGGCAGTTACCAGGTGCATCAGCATGTTTGATTGCCATTTTCTCTCGATTGCCCCCATCTCCAATCGTGATATGAACAGGACCACAAGGATCCAACAAGTAATTATAAACTCGATTTGACCTCTCATATGCATGTACCTGCATATTCCATCCAAATTAGTAAAGTGTAAAACAACCCGTGTATGTTCATGCATTATCAATTTACAGAAATACTGGGAGTATGGCATTACTAGATTCACTATAATACTGGACCTTTAGATCTGGCTTGCAAGCAGGGGAGCCATCCCTTGATAGCATCTACAACAGCTTCTACACCAGAAATCAACACTACGAAATGATTCATCTGAGTGTACTTACTACCTATAAATTTGTGGAATCTGCAGGTTACAAGATTGTTTACAGTAGGTAGAGAAACATTAAGGTATATCTAAGTCCTTCCACTAACCTAAAGCCTCAATAGTACACTAATAAAAAATGCCTAACAAGCATGCTTTTATAGAAAGTTTGTCTTCACCAGAAATCAACACTACGAAATGATTCATCTGAGTGTACTTACTACCTATAAATTTGTGGAATCTGCAGGTTACAAGATTGTTTACAGTAGGTAGAGAAACATTAAGGTATATCTAAGTCCTTCCACTAACCTAAAGCCTCAATAGCACACTAATAAAAAATGCCTACAAGCATGCTTTTATAGAAAGTTTGTCTTCACATGTGTGTTCATATTGTCCTTATTGTGTTTTATTGGGCTAGGTTGGAGTTAAGAATTGAGTAAAAAGAACAATATCTCAATGATTTTTCATCTCATTTAGTTTAGTAGGCCTTAGGCATGCCTCATAAGAATGTCATCCTTCCCAGTGGGAGTTCAATATGCTTTCCCTGCACCTTGCGTTGAGGATAAAGCCTCAAAAACCTCTAGGCTCATTGGTTATGATTAAGAAGAATCTAAGTACAGAAATGTGGCTTGGACCCTCCTTCAGGTGGCGGTTAAAAAGGGGAAGGACAATGTGGAGAGGATTAAGGGCTGCAGTATGTTGGACACTGTGGGAAGAAAGAAACTCCAGGATATTCTCAGAAACTCAAAGAGGGACAGCAGATTTGAGAACAATCATACAGTTTAGGGCGGTACAGTGGCTGAAATCTCTGGAAATATTCACAGATTACACTGTGGATGACATGTTGAGGAAGTGGGGTGAAATTGCAAGTTGCACGCAGACCAAGTCAGTAATGAGTGTGGCTTGGACCTCCCCACCTAGTGGATTCTTGAAATTAAACTTTGATGGATGCAGTAGGGGAAACCCGGGACAATCAGGGATCGGGGGTGTTTTTAGAGATGAAAATGGGGTCATCTCTGCTTTGTTCTTAGGCCCAATTGGAGTGGGTGACTCCCTTAGAGCTGAGATATGTGCAGTTATGGAAGGAGCCCGGAAAGCTAAGGAATTGAACATCAAGAAACTTATAATTGAAGGGGATTCTGAGGTGGTGATAGGGTGGCTGACCAAAGAACAAAATGATCTTTGGAAGTATAACAATGAGAAGAGGAAATTCAAATGGTTGGTGCGGGAGATGGAAGTTAAGACATGTTGGATTAAGAGATCAGCTAATTCCCTAGTTGATGGTTTAGCAAAACAAGGGGCAGAAAGGGATTCCTTGTTTTGGGCTAAGTTGTAATGTTAGTGTCCTTGTATCTTTGTATTTTCTTCTTTCCTTTCTTGAAGTTCTTTGTGACTCTTGGAAGATAAGTGTGTTTGTCTTCCACTTGTAAATTTTCTACTGATGAATTAATGAAAGTGTTATTGATCAAAAAAATAAAAAACAAAAGGGCATTAAGTTTGCTTACATGTCCATTCAATACTATGTCAACACCATAAGAGTATAGTAATTCTTCCATCTCCACCCTCATACACTCTGCTTCTTTGTAATGAGCTTGGTATGAGTTATACCAAGGTGGGTGCCAAGTAGCTACAAGCCATGGAGTTACCGATCTATTAACATTAGCCAAGTCTCCCTCCAACCACCTGTACTGATCCCCTGTAATGGGAAAGAATTAGAACTATTCAATGAGTAGTAACCTGTAGTTAGTGGAACTATTAACTTCATTCATTACTCAAAAAATCTGGATACATGTACCACCAAAGGCAAATAACATCTCAATCTTTATTTATTTATATTTCCTTTCTGATTCACTATATTTTTCTATTGGTCAGGCTTTGACTGCTTTATAGATGGGATTCCTGGCACCTAGAGGGATGACTTGGTCGAAACATCATTCATTGGATGGGAGGCGCTCTTGGTTGTAGCATACATATTATTCTCATTCACAAAAGTCCTGTTTCCCAAGGTTTTGGACTTTCTCTTCAAAGAACAACTCCCAACTTTTCTGACTCTGTTCACAGGGTCAGAAGAATTGCTCTGTCACCTTGGAGAGTTGCATATGGATTACAAAGAAAGGAAACAGAATGACCTTTGTTTCCAGATGGACTTTAGGCTATTCTTTATCAACAGAATCACATCCAAAATGAAAGATAATGATATGAATAAAAGAAAAAAAATAGTGAATTGCCATAGACCAGCATATCTAGCTGCATTATGTATAAATCTACAATTTCAACTTACTTTTCCAGCCACCCCTATAGACTGGATGTCTAGTAACCACAAGATAATTCTGGACTATTCCCATCCAAGAGATCGGGCCAAGCAAATTGAAAATTTTGGGCCAATAAGATGAATACAAATACAGTATTATGATTCCAGGGGGCATGATTATCTTTTGCTAATGTATGCTATTGCTACCAAACTCATGAGACCCCAATCAGAAAACATAAAGATATTCCCAGAAATATTCAGACTGTAGCAAAGAAATTTCCCAAGTTGTCTAATCATTCCAAAATGTGAAGTTAAATAGATAATAGAGAGAAGAGTTGGAACCTTGGATCCTCTTTACCTGACTTCTTGTAAGAAACATATGCCCCCAACATAATGAAATGTATTCCCCCAGCATTAAATGAATAGTACAATGTAGATAAAGATCCACTTTCTTCAGATGGAAATGCAAAACGAGCACTGTAAGCAGAAAAGGTACGGCTCTCAACTTGTTCTTCTATCTCATGGTTTCCTTCTATAACCATTATTGGAACTCTTGACACCAGAGGTTGCATAAACCTGAAGAATAGACCTGACAGTATCTCAGAAAACATTTCAAATTTCTGCAAGACCACATTTCAAAACATAAAGATATAAGTAGCACAACATATACTGTGTGTGCGGTGTTTGTGTGGTGTTGAGAGAGAGAGATGATGATGTCAATTTTCACCTTCCCCAGTAATCCCAGCGAGGTTGATAGGTCTCATGTATGGGAGTATCTGGAAATGAGCATGAGTAGCAGTCGGACCCAGTTCCATTTGTGCGATACAGATTTGCATAAGTTACATCACCAATTAATAGAACAAGATCTGGTTTATTACTGATCAAATGATCAATTGTGGATGTTGTATTATATGTAAGACCCAGATCTCCCACCACTGCAATTCTTCCAGGGTAGCTTTTTGGACCAGAAATTGGCATAGTCTTGAAATAATAAATATCACTCATGGCTGGAATTGAAGGATCTCCACACCGATAATAATATAGTGTGTCAGGTTTCAAACCTACAGAAAAGCATAAAAAAAAAGAGGTGTAGTCACTGAAAACTTAAAAATTTCTGCCTAGCTAGTTAAATAAGTAATAACAATATTTGATGGTAAAATTCTTTTTCCTTTGCTGGCAAGATTCTTATTGAGGCTATATAATTTATTACCAGCAAGGCTTCTTTGGCAATGTATGAGTTTCATTCTATGCACATTACGTGACACATCAATTTCTGTCTGAATGCTAGTGGACGTAAATGTTACACAACAGGTATTAAAGAGAAAAATGATAGATCCTTGTTAAACACAAAAACTTTCAGCTCAATTGTCAACTTAAAATATAACTTCTTCAAAATTTTCAATAGTTAAGAAATTTATGAATCTACTGTTTCTTCCCTTATCTAGCTATGTGAATTGTCTATTTCATAAACATTGAGGCCATTTTGTTTAAAATAAATGTCTTCTTAATTGAAGAAAAGAGGTTTCTGATGCTAAGATAAGATGCAACCTGTTCCTTCCGTAGCAATTCAGCATATTCTAAACATATTTCTACCCAAAAATACCAGAAGTCCATAAGAAACACTTGGACTCAGACAAGAGAAAGCAATAAGACCAATTACCCTTACCTCTATTCTACAACTAGCAATTAAGCATGCAGAAGGCCAAAGACCATATGGTTAGGATCAGCCAATAGTTGATCCTGGGTTTGGAAAATTCAGATGACCTTACCTGAATTCTGAATGGTTGATCCTGCTGGCTTCATGGACATTTTCCACTTTCATTCGGTTTAAATATACCCCTCAAGTGTAATCTATACTTAAATTAGCTAATATAGACACTAGATAGTAATTCACCATCAAACACATAACCAGATTATATGAGAAAACAAAAACACGAATAAAATCCATAGCATGCCAAAATAATCCAACATTTTTTGGAATTGGTCTAAAATTGCAATCTTTCACCATAGGAAAGGTTTACATTTTTTATTTTTCATATTTCTTTTTCAGCTAATTCTCACAAAGATATACCTGTTAGACGAACATGATGTATAATTCCTGAACTGTAATTCCGGAGGCCTTCAAAGGGATAAAGCTGGTTGTAAATAAGAGAGTTTCCTCTAGCTTCATGACTTAATGGAAATCTCAACTTCCCATAGTGAACAACACTGGCAACAGATTTAGGATTCAATGGCTTTATGTTGTATCCAATTTGAAATTTCCCTGCAAATTCGATCCCAATACAAGAACCAATTCATCAGAACAGGGAAGAAGAGAAAGTAATCCAAAAATCCAGGTATTATTGAGATGCTTTATGTTTACAGAACATAATCAATGATAACCTTATCTCGTGATCTACTAATTTCCACCTAAGGCTCAGCTTAGGAGTACAAATACGAATATGTACAGTACAAATACATATAAAATAATACAATATAAGATTTAGCACTCTACAAATTTGTATTTGTACTCTTTCCAAACGGAGCCTAAGGAAATACTACTCAAGAATATCTAAGAAATAGTTACCAAACTTCTTATCAATGCGTTTTCATAATTAAGAAACACGAATAAGAAACCAATCGACCCTATCTGTTCCAACCAAAAAAAAAAAAAAAAGAATCAACGCTATTTTTGGAAGTTTGCAACAGCAAATTAAAAGATGAAAGGGAGTTCCACTCATCCATATCTTTAATTCAATAGGTTAAGAAATGTGGAGAGATGGAAAAAGCAGAGGATGGATTACTTTTCTACGTTACAAGTAGAACTATACTCAACATTTTCACCCCTATATCATTTAAATAATTTTACCACCAAAAAACCATTAATAACAAAACTAGTGCAGCTCTAATTAACTTTCCGACAAAATTTTCTTGGATGATCTTAATCACCATTTTAACAACCAGAAGACCCAATATTCGAGTTTTTCACAAGAAAAGGACCCTAGAACGAATCCACCAACCCCATCAAAACAGCTCAACGAAAACAAAAGAAAAACGAGATAAGCGACGAGGAGGGATGAAGAGGAAGAGAAGGGAAAAACAACAAGAATAAGAAGTAGAAGAGAACCTGTAATCCAAGAGATCCAAACAGAATCATACGTCGCGGAGAGGGCGACAGAGATCTGCTCCGGCTCAAACCCCTTAACGCGCCTGATGAGGCGAGGGTCCGTTGGCGGCAAGTCGACGGCATGCCCACGTAAGCTCTCGTCGAAAGGGACTGTGACAGGCTTGAAAGGACCGTCAAGCGTCGTTGGGATGCCTCCACGGACGTTCCCAACGAGGTTCGCTAGAAACAGCAACAGACAGGTCGAAACAACCGCAGGCACTGATAACAACATCGACACCATTTTCTAGGGATTCATTAATTCGGCCTCATTTATGTTCTCGTGATCTTCGGTGCTAGGGTTTCCGAGGGATGAAGTCCAGAATAACGAGACAGGTGGAGAGAGAGGAGGAGGAGAAGAGGTGGTGAGGAGTTTTAAAAGGAGAAAGAAATAGAGAAACAGGAATATTCGCGGGAGTATTCCAAACACTGGGACGGTTACTGGCCGTTAAATCTGACAAATTGAAAAAAAAAATAATAAAACAAGAAAAAAAATTCCGGTGGACGCAGAAAACCCTCGCTTTCCTGAATGGTAATGACCAATCAATATCCGCCACTTCATTCTTGTATAGCACCCGCGTGATACAGATCTCGCATGGTGCATCGTTATTAGGCTATTAGCCCAGTTTTACGAGCAGAACCGTAGACGATTATGGATGAGTACAACACGAGCTCGAATCTCTATCTCCTGCCCCATAAACCCTTCCCGCTTCCCTATGACCCTATCCACAGGACACTGTAGGCGTCCATGAGAATATATGCCCTTTGTCATTTCAGGGATAATGTTTTTAAAAAACCGGAAACCGGTCATCATTTTATCCATAACCGTCTTTTGGTCAAAAACCATTGATTTTTAATCATTTTATCCATAATCGTCTTGAACGGCCAAATCATTCAAACCGTCTAACGATTTTTAACTATTTTTTAATTTTTTGTTAGAATGAATCATTCATTCGGTTCGAATAATCAGACCATTCAACCTGGCAATCGAACCTTTGAACAATTTGTTGTCCAATTCGATTTTAAAAATCTTGTTCATGGAAGATGTTCTCAATACATGCAGTTGTACTCATAAATTTTCGTTCTCAAATTTCGTCCTCATAAAATTTGTATTCGCATCATCCTTGTAACAATTGCAGCAGTGCATTTGGGAACATTTTCATATTTATATGTTTTCATTCATGTTTTTAATATACGGCTGAAGTATTGTGACAACAATTGAACAAATTTTGTGAGGTTAAAATCCGGATTCTCTGTAATCATAGCATTATATGTCATTGGGTCAATCATGATTTGCATTGTCATTTTGATACATGGGCCCATAAAATTGTAGTTTAAAGACATGATAGGGAAAAAACTTGTAATGAATTAACTGTTACCTAAAAGTGGTGACTAAGAATTCAAATCAGCCCTTCATAAAATTATCCCTTACAACGTCTCACAGCACATTCCCACCGTGTATTGAAAACATCTCCCGATGATGACATCATCATTTTTGGTAATATCATTGGGAGATGTTCCCAATATACAACGGGATGTTGCGGGGGGCTGATTTGATCTTGGTGACTAGATCTATTCATGGGTAGGGTTTGGATTAGGCTTTGTTTATGTATTAATAGAACAAATTTAGACCCAATCCCAAGCCTAGTCTGACCATCAGGTCTTGGTCCCGAGCCTGACCCACATATAAAGCTTGAAGCCTGGGTCTAAGCCTTAACTCAGTTAGAAATTTGAAAACAGATTTTTTTTTTCTTTTTTTATTAAATAAAAAAGTATTTTATTTATATTAAAAACCTTCAAAGCTCAAAAATAATAAATATCTCACTATTACTTGAAAAAAAAAAGATATAAAAACAAGGAAAAAATGTTGTATATATATTTTGTATTAAATAAAATATATTTTATTATTTAATATATAGTATCAAATCGAATTCGGGCTCAAACAAAACTTTTTTGAGAAAACCTAAGACCAAACTTATGGCCTAAAATTATGACCAAACTCAACTTAAAACGAAACAGATCTAGTGGTGACCAATCAAATGGTTATTTAATCTCTTTACTTCCAACTTAGCGATGCACCTAAGATTATTAATCTCCTATTGGATCCTCATCTAGATTCTCCTTGGCTAATAGACACTATCACTACTATAGGGAAAAAATCACATCAAGCTGGTGTTTGAGTAAAACACTGGCGTATTCAAAAATTACCGAGGGGTTAGGGTTTGTCCTAGACGGTGGTGGGAAGAAATGTGATCTCCAAGCAACAATGCTGCACACTCCATTGTTAAATTCATATGTACTGTACGTAGGGCTAGTACATTCATACCTCTGATTTCTCAAGCTTGTAATTTTGGATGATGTGTTGCAATGAAATTTTCAAGGAATTAAAAAAAAAAAACAATCAAATATTATTTATCTAGTGAAAACCCTTCAATTATCATGTTTGTGCGCAGCGGGCAACAATAAATAATTTCCACGAGTTGAATAATATGGAATTTGCAGCGAATCGTGAGTAGAATAGTTACCGTTTTTTTATAGGCCGAAGAGGGCACACACATCCGAGACGAGACGGGATCTGTTCCTCATATTCGGGTGCCTCACATACACATCCACTGTGCATTGAAAACATCTCCCGTAAATAATAATTTAAAAATACGGGAGATGTTCCCAATGCATGATAGAATGTGCTTGTCAGGCGTGTGTGAGGAGCAGATCATCGGGTCTCGGATGAGACCGGCTATTCTGCCTGTCAAGAGAGAAAAAGCGAATTTGAAAAGACAGGCACCTATGCATGTATGCTTTGATAGGGGTACTTTTGTTGTTTTACAATATTATTTTTATGATAGATAAAAGGATAGAGACGTTATCCCAATAGGGGTTGAAACCATAAAGCCTTTTTAGAAGCTTGGCAGCCTTCGTTTGTTTGGCATATCTTTTTGCATGGACTATTAAAAGTCTAACAGTTTATGCTTTGGCCTTTTCTCATATGATTGATAAAAGATTTAGTTGTCGAAAGTCATAACCAAAAAAGATGCTGGAAGTTCATTTCGGATTGAAAAGTTCTAAATAAAGTTTTTCAATTCATCTTGATGCAAAAATTCACATCATCTATAGACTGTCAGAGCTTCTAGAAGATCTTTCAAAAATGACTTGTCAAATGGCTCCTTAGTATGTGTTTAGAACCGTAGATGTTTATTGACTAAATGTTTTGTACTTGATTTGTTTGGAAAAATGAGAAAAGCAATGATGAACCTGTTTTATTGATACTTAGGTGCTACATCAGTAAAACAGTGAATAAATGCCTATCTGTTGGGTGAAGTGCTAAAATGAAACTTCCTCCATTACTTGCACATAAACCGAAGTCTACTTTTATAAGTCACTATGCGTACGAATTCAAATAATGGGGGAAATGCTAAAGTGGCACCTTTCAATAAACACCCACGATTAGTTGCCAAAAGACATTGTGTCCAAAAGACACATGAAATCCATTTTGGGCAATTTTTAGGAAGATTCAAATGGAGCTCTTTGATTTTATTTTTTTTTCAACTTAACTCGTGCGGAAAGATACTTTTTAACCAAACAGTCTTTAGACTATCAAGATCTTAATGCAAAAGTTCGCATTAACTATCAGAGCTTTTAGAAGATCTTTCGAAAAATACTTTGTCAAATGACCTCTAAGAGAATGTACAAACAAATAGCTTTACCTATTGGGAACTGAGAGCATTTTCCCAATAACAAAATATAGCAGAGTATTTATCCATTTGGGCTACCAAGTGAGCAGAACGGGGTTGCTCCCTAGGTCAAGAAATACTTAGAGAACCAAACATTTTCATCAAACAGTTAATTTTATCAAAGATAGGGTTCCAGGCGCCAATCAGAAAACTCCAGCTTTCCTCCTATAGCATCAACAAGGCCCATTACATTAACTGCTATACATTCAGCTTCCATCAGCTACAAACAAAATCAATTAATGTCATTTAGAGCACGCAAAATTTTAAAATTATTGCTTAATATTATTATATGCCATAAGATCCTTTATTCTTACAAACAATTCCTCTTTAGTCCTTGTTCTTGCTCAGAGCAAACTTGGGCACCAAGGAAATTAATCTCATAGTCCAAGAGACATTCTTAAATTTACTTGTAAAAATGGCAATATTCCTAGCTGACTAGATGAAGTATCAAGCTATTGCAAGCCAAGAAAGAATCTGATTGAGCAAAGCTTTATTATTGATTTTTCTTTCCAAATAGGTCAGAACATCAAGGAAAGGATAGGAGATAGACCAAGGACTAGCAAAAAGGACTACTCTAGCAAAGGGGCATTGCAAGAAGAGATGATTTGGACTTTCTTCCAAGTTCTCACACAACGAGCATTTAGTTTGGGTGGATATTCCTCCATTCCAATACAAATCATAGTAGTTCATCATGTCCAATCCAATCCAATAAATACTTTCGATCATTAAGTCTAGATTGGTCTATCTAATCTGTTTAAATCGATTTTCAACCCAAATACAATCCATTGACACCCCATCTATTGGAGTTTATAAAATGGCACTATATACTTGTGTGTGAAAGGTAAGGGAGTATTCGATAATATGGTTGGTTTTGTTTTTAAAAACAAAACACCTACTATAACAACACAACTATATTGTTTTTACTAATGTGGCAATTGTTTTTGTTCTTCAAATAAAAAACAATCATGCAGGGATGGCCATTTCTACCCTACCAGGTGGGTACCCACCCCTACCTAGGGGTGTTCATAATTCAGTTAATCGTCAGTTCGGTTCATTAGTTTTTTAGTTTTTTTATATTTATAGTATATACTATAAAAATATATAATAAAAACTCAAAATACATATAAAATATTATATTTTAAATAATAAATAATATATAATGCATATTTATTAATTTATAATATATAGAAAATATATAATATATATAATATATATAAAAAATATATAATATACATAAAATATTTAGAAATATATGTATACTGATTGGTTTGGTTAACCACCAATTTTCTATATTGGTTAACCGAAATCGAGCCGATACCTTCGGTTTTCTTTTAAATACCAAATCAAAACCAAACCGTTTGGTTTTGTTAACTGGAATTTTTTGTTCAATTTCATTGGTTCAATTTGGTTTTTCAGTTTTTTTTTGCTCACCCCTACCCCCTACCCACTCCAATGGGGCAGGTTGTTTTTGTTTGAAGGATGGGTTTTAGGGTGGGGCAGGTTTTGGGATTCTACAACCCATATGGGTATGGGTAGGGTACAATGTTAGGCTAAACCTAACCCTCCCCGACCTGCATATTGTTGAAAAGCATACAAACTTTATGTACTAGGTGTTGAATTTATTTTTTGAGTTATGTGTAAAGGATAATTGATAGTTTATGTGTTTTTTACATGTCTTAATCAAATAACTTGAAATTTTATTATTTATTTGTATTATTTTACTTATTTATTACTTTTATATAACAAGAAATAATAGGAAGGTGGACCTAAGTTCTAAATCCAATTCGCCCCTACCTTTGAATATGAGAAAAGTAGGATTTGGGAGGATTTTGCATTTTCATGTGAGGAGAGAATTTGGATCACATATAATTAAAAGATATAATTAAGAGAAGATTTTAGATGATGATGATAATTCTTTTATAGGATAACATAAAAAGTTTGTCTTTTATTCAACACAAGGTTTTTCAAAATGAATTCAAGTGGGTTCAATCTTCAAACAAACTATTATATCAGCTTGAGATGGGTTCATATACAATGGACACTATGAAGCAAAAAACAATTTTATATACTTAGTTGACAGAAATCATGAACATTAATGGACACTATGACAGTTTCATGAAAAGCTTATGACTTGCAAAAACCCACACCCTATGCACCCTTATTTACCCGTGAATTAGTATTAATTCCGAACTGGCACCTATCCCAAATACTTTAGGCCTATGAATTCTGACCCTGAGCTGAACGGTCATTCTCCCTTAAATGTCGTATGGCTTTGTCACTGTTATTTTGATCATGCGAATTTTATTTTGGCCCCTTGAAATAAGGATGAAAACATATATAAACCAGATTCAAGCCTCAAAGCCATGTTTGATTTGATAGAAAACAATAGACAAAAGCAAATTCTCCTTCAACTTTCTATTTCTGTTTCTCTATCTCTTATTTTCTATCAAATCAAACACAGTCTCAGATAATGCTTTCAAGTTTGAAGGAGTGAATTGGGGAAATAGGATTAAAAAAGCCCATATGATAGGCCTCACTTAAGAAACTTGAAGTGTGAGCTTCCTATAAATTATTGGGGATCGGACAAGTCACAAGTGATAGAGAGCATCTTTTATTTTGCACTTGGAGTCTTGGACTTCTATTGCATGCTTTTGGGATTGGGACCCACCGTTTTATGGGCCCACATCCACAAGAAGATATTAACCAGAATTTATCCAATTGGAGACTTTGGAGTAGAAAAATTCCATAACAATCTTTTATTAATTGGAAGCTTGCAATAATGCATGAAGCAGACGGTAGAGATTCATAATTTAATCAGGCTGATTCTTCAAGTGGGGCATATGTTAGGTCGGGTGGATCAAGGGTCCTGATCTTCTAAATAACAAACACCTACAAGTAATGGTCCCCTGATCAAAATTTCTGGTTCTATGCCCACAGACCCAAGATAGTTCCAACACCTTGGAGAGGGAGAAAATTTTTTGTAAGGATGATAATTAATGGGGCAGTTTCTAAGAGGGTTTTGTAAAATTTACATTTTTTCTATCTCTTCAAATCTCCCAAAAACCCATAACGGATTGGACTTTTAAACTTCATAAATCCTCTATATACGTGAAAATACAGGTCGGTTCTATAATTTATATGTAATATATTGTTATATATAAGTAATAAATAAGTAAAATAATATCAACAAACTTCAAAATTTTTAATTGTTTGATTCAAACATTTTGAAAATATATGAATTATCAATTGTCCTTCATGTAAAATTCAAAATATTATTAAATTCAACACATTACATAATTTCATGTTTTACAATAACAACAAAGTCAACATCCACCGCACATTAGGTGCCATTAGGCATTACATCAGCAAACATTGAATAAACACATATCCGTTGGAGGAAGCGCTAAAATGAAACTTCCCCCAATAAATCGAAGTCTACTTTTGTAAGTCGCTATGCACACAGATTCATAAAATGGGGGGAAATGCTAATGTGACACCTATATGACAACGTTTATTCAATAAATGCCCACAGTTACTTGCTAAAAGACTGTGTTAAAAAGACGCATAAAGTCTGTTATGGGCAATTTTCGAGAAGCTTCAAATGGAGCTTTTCATTTTTTCTTCAACTCATCTCATACAGAAAGACACACCTCAACTAAACGATTTTTAAACTATCAAGATTTTAATACAAAAGTTCATATTTATTGTCAGAACTTACAGAAAATCATTCAAAAAAGACTTACCAAATGGCCCCTACAAGAAACTGGGACTAAGAGCATTTTCCCAATAACAAAATATAGCAGAGTATTTAGTCATTTGAGCTACCAAGTGGGCAGAACGGGTTTGCTCCCTAGGCCTAAAAGAAATAATTAGAGAACCAAATATTTTCATCAAATAGTTAATTTTATCAAGATAGGGGTCCAGGCGCCAATAGAAAAACTCCAACTTTTCTCATATAGCATCAACAAGGCCCTTTGCATCAATGAAGATAGTTAAGCTGGTCCAACCAGGCTTTGGAGAACTGCTATACATTCAGCTTCCATCAGGCTACAAACAAATCAATCAATGTTATCTAGGGCACACAAAATTTTAAAGTTATTGTTTAATATTATTGTATGCCATAATTAGAGCCTTTATTCTTGCAAACAATTCCTCTTCCTCCGTCACAAACTCTATAAATGGCATTATATCCTGAAGTTGGGGTTTATCTATCAGGTGCATAGGAATTAGTCCTTGTTCTTGCTTAGAGGAAACTTTGGTCACCAAGGAAATTAATTTATATCTAGTTCATAGTTCAAGAGACATTCTTAAATTCACTTGTAAAAATGACATTGTTCCTGGCTGATTAGATGAAGTATCAAGCATGGTTTTCAAAACCGGACCAGATTGGATGGTTGGATTGGAAAAATCGGGAATCGGTCAGGTGACTGGTTTCGATTTTCCCCAAAATCAGATTTTTGTCAAAAGAACAATGATTTGGTCAACAAACCACTGACTTGGGCGATTGAACCGTTCGAACCATTCAATGATTTTGATCATTTTTTATTTTTTTGTCAGAACGAACCGATCAGACCTGGGAATTGGACCCCTGACCGGTTCATTCTCCCGGTCGGTTTTAAAAACCTTGGTACCAAGCTATTGCAAGCCAAGAAAGAATCTGATTGAGCAAAGCTTTATTATTGATTTTTATTTTCAAGGAGGCAAGGACATCAAGGTCAGAACATCAAGGAAGGATTGGAGATTTTCAGGGAAGGAGATAGACCAAGGAGGCAAGGACTAGCAAAAAGGACTACTCTAGTAAAGGGGCATTGCAAGAAGAGATGATTTGGACTTTCTTCTATGTTCTCACACAACGAGCAGTTAGTTTGGGTGGATATTCCTCGATTGGCTAAGTCAGTTTACAAAGGACATAAATCCATCACAATGGATCAAGTCCAATCCAATCTAATAAATACTTTGGACCATGAAGTCTTGATTGGTATATCTAATCTTTTTAAGGACTTTGATTCAGATATGATTCAACCCAAATCCACTTCATTGACACCCCTATCTATAGGGGTTTATAAAATGGCACTATATATTAGTGTGTGAAAAGTAAGGGAGTATTAGATAATATGGTTGGTTTTGTTTTTAAAAACAAAAAAACCTACTACAACAATACAATTATATTGTTTTTGCTAATGTAGCAATTATTTTTGTTCTTTAAATAAAAAACAATCATGTAGGGATGGCAATTTCTACCCTACCCGGTGGGTACCCACCCCTACCTAGGGGTGCCTATAGTTCAGTTAATTGTCAGTTCGGTTCATTAGTTTTTTAGTTTTTTATATTTACAGTGTATAAATATATAATAAAAATTCAAAATACGTATAAAATATTATATTTTAAATAATAAATAATATGTTATATATTATATATAATGCATATTTATTAATTAATAATATATAAAAAATATAAAAAATATAAAATATATACAAAAAAATACATAATATACATAAAATATTTAGAAATATATGTATACCGATTGGTTCGATTAACCGCCGATTTTCTATATTGGTTAACTGAAACTGAGCTGGTACCTTTGGTTTTTAAAAATACCAAATCAAAACCAAACCGATTGGTTTGATTAACTTGAATTTTTTGTTCAATTTCATTGGTTCGATTCGGTTTTTCAGTTTTTCTTTCTCACCCCTACCGGTCGGTTTGATTAACCACTAGTTTTCTATATTGGTTAATTGAAATCGAACCAACCGGTTCCATTAACCAATTTTATGGTTCGGTTTCAGCCAGTTTTTCAGTTGGTTTGGTTTTTTGGTTTCTTTTGCTCACCCGTAACATGAATCAAACAAATTTGGTTTTTTATAAAAAAAAAAACCATTATTTTCTCTCACGCCCTCATGATCCTCATTATTGGAGAGTACAGACAAATCAATCAAGCACCATTGAGATAGTAAATCTCAATTCAAGACTGTTGATTGGAAAGGATGATTCAGACCCATTGACTTAGCTTCAATCATTACTCGGTAAGTTTACTTTGTATTTAGTTTCGTTTTTAACTATTCTACTATATATTGGTGGTCGTTTAACACTAATCAAGCGCCATTAACAATGTTAGGATACAGTTCAATGACTATTGGTTGGATAAGACGAATCAAACCCATTGGCTTCAAGCATTACTTGGTAAGTTCATGTGTTTATTTAGTCTTGCATGCTTCCGATTTTTTTTAACAAAAAAAATTCAGTTTAATGCAAGCCATTTACCTGATTGTTGGACAATTATAATATGAAATACTATTTATTTATTTATTTATTTATTGGAAGGGAAGGTATTAATATATGGTTGGTGAAAAAATCTAGAGCATACAGTTTTCAGGCATATATGCTAGGAAGTGTTTTGATCAACTTACACAGATAATTAGTACAAAACAATTTGAGAAAAGGTATTAGTACAAAAGAATTTTATGAACTTACTTTGTTTGCTTCTGTTGTATAAACATATTATTTGGGGAAAAAAATTAAAATAAAATCATGAGTAAAACATTTTAGTTATCTAAAAAACCAAACAAATCTAAAATGCAATTAAGGAGATAAAGTTACCTGGTGAAGTGATGGCAAGGTGTCTAGTAAAACTACAGCTATAATCAAGTCAAATTTAAACTAGATCCAATCAAATCTGAATCCAATCTGATTAATATTAAATTTGAATCCCCTTTACTGTCTGTATCAGATAAGGAAAGATAAGGCTTACCCAGAATTTGGATCGTGATAGAGTTTGAACTGTATTAAAATTAGTTTTTTGATATTACCCTATTTTACCTTTATCTTGAATAAGGAGAGTTTCATTCGAATTCTTCCTCTTTATTGTATTTAAACCTTAACAATGTAATTCATGAATGTGTGTTGTTTTTCCCACTAGATTAATTTTGTTTTATGGTGTCAGATGGTGTCCTGTAATAGCAACAACTCGTCCTCACCTGTTGCCACAGCTATATGACACCTGGAGAAACTCTCTCTATTCGTATGCCATCTTCAACATTGAATTTTGGCCAACTTGTAATAGTAAAGTTGGACCGATATAATTATTTGATCTGGAGATCACAGGTTCTTCATGTTCTCTTTGGGTCTGATTTACTTGGTTATGCAGATGGTACATTCCCTTGTCCATCTCAGACCATTCAAGAATATGGAAAAGCTATTCCCAATCCTGCTTACATATAATGGAGAAAACAGGATCAACTCTTATTGAGTTGGATGCTCTCAACAATCTCATAAAGCATTCTAGGACAAGTAATTGGATGCACCATTACTCAAGCTGTTTGGTGCAGTTTGGAAAAACTCTTTACCTCTCGTTCTAGAGTCAGAATCACGCAATTGCACACCGAATTGATGAATCTGAGGAAAGGCAATCTCAATATGAATGAATATCTCCATAGAGCCAAGGCTATTTCAGACAAACTATCAATGGTTGGTCAACCGGTTTCAGATTATGATCTTGTGATTCACACTCTTATTGAACTCGGTTCAAACTATGAATCTTTTATCACATCTATAAATACTCGATTTGAAAAAATTTCCTTTGATGATTTACAAGATATGTTATATAATCATGAGATTAGGTTGGAAACCTTGAAGATTCGCCTTGAAACCAACATTTCCAATGTCCACGTTGCTCAACATGGACAACAACAAGAAAAGTCAGGATACAATAAAAATAAAGGGCAAGCAAATAAAGCACAACAATAGAAGTAGCCTCAATCTGATGATGGCAACATAGGATCCTCTCCTGTGACTTGCCAAATCTATAAGAAGAAAAACCACACTGCAAGGAACTATGACTTCAGATATCACAAAGATGGAGAAAAGTCTGAGAAAGCTGCAAATTCTGTCAATATGATCCCCTCTATTAATGATGGAAGTTAGTATCCAAACTCAGGAGCTACAAATCTTACATCAGATCTTTCCAATCTGAAGCTTCATTTTGAATACATTGGAGTAGATCAAATTCGCATTGCAAATGGGACAGGTTTGCAAATCAAGAATATTGGTTCATCTACTTTACAAACCCCTTTACGTTCTTTTGTTCTAAAAAATGTTTTACATGTTCCAGAAGTTACAAAGAATCTCTTATTTGTAGCACAATTTTCAATGGATAACATTTTTTGAATTTATCCTAAATTCTTTCTTGTGAAGGACTGGGAAACGAAGAAAATTCTTCTACAAGGGTCGAATAATAATGGACTCTATCAGTTGCAGCTAGGAAACTCAAAGGAGAACTTTGCTTTTGTTGGGGAACATGCAACCATTAATATATGGCATCAACGGTTAGGACATTCTGCTCCAAGTATAGTGTGATAAGTGGTTACTAGAAATAGATTACCAATTAGTTCAAATAAGTCAATGTCGTTCTTTCCATCCTATCCCATGGGTAAAAGTCATAAGCTGCCTTTTGTTTCTAATGGTTTTTCTATATCTTCTCCTTTACAGTTAGTATTTATTGATCTTTGGGGACCAGCCCATGTTACCTCTCATGATGGTTATAAATATTATATAAGCTTTGTTGATGGCTTCACCAAATATTTGTTGATTTTTCCCTTAAAGTAAAAATAAGATGTTCTCAATGTTTTCCTGAATTTCAAGGCTAATGTTGAGAATATTTTTGGCACCAAAATAAAAGCATTGCAAACTGATGGTGGTAGTGAATTTCACAAGATTCAGCCCATCTTAGAGCAATATGGGATAACACATTGTCTTACTTGTCCTCACACATTTGAGCAAAATGGTTGTGTTAGACGACATCATCATATTATCGTGGAATGTGGTTTGACTCTTCTTGCTCAAGCTTCTATTCCAATGATTTATTGGTGGGGTGCTTCTCTAGTGTTGCTTATCTTTACAATCGGATGCCTACATGAATTCTTGGTTACAAGTTTCCATATGAAAAATTGTTTCATGAAAAACCAAATTAAAGCTTTCTCAAGGTGTTTGGTTGTCAATGATTTCCTTATTTAAGGCCCTAGAACAAACATAAATTGGATTTCAGATCTACACATCATTTTCCTTTCAAAGATAGGGCTTCACAAAGTATTGAACCCTCTGCTCCTACTATTACCCCTTCCCTTCCCATTTAATCAATCATTTTGCCAAACTACATGTACCTGTGTCCTCACCTTTTATAGAACCATTTTCGGCAACTTCTCCAGCCCAATCAATCCCATCTATTACCGCTGAACCTGTAACCTTACCACCACATCTTAGCCCATCTCCTACTCATTCACCTCTCAATGAAATGTCCACCTCTCATCACCAACCTTCTTCCTCTTCAACCATTCATACTCAGCCACCACCAACCAATGTTCATTTTATGACCACTAGAGCTAAAAGTGGTATCTTCAAGCCTAAACTATATCTTCTTCCCAAATACCCACCTATTGAATCCATTTCTAAATCGTCCACTGTCAAACAAGCCCTCCAAGACAAGAATTGGTGATTGGCCATGAAAGAAGGATTTGAAACTTTGCAACATAACCACACTTGGATTCTTGTACCTCGCCCTACTAACCATAATGTCATTGGATCCAAATGGGTTTTCCGTTTGAAACGTGGCCCTGATGGAAGCATACAACGGTACAAAGCTCATCTTGTCACCAAGGGGTTTTCACAACATGAAGGAGTAGATTATCATGAGGCATTCAGTCCCATTGTTAAGCCCACCACCATCAAAATCTTACTTTCTATTGCTATTTCCAAAGGTTGGTTTATCCATCAAGTTGATGTGCAAAATGCATTCTTACATGGAGATCTAGCTGAAACTATATATATGGAACAACCTTTAGGCTTTAAAGATGCTACAAAGCCCAACCTTGTTTGCCTATTAAAGCGTTCTCTTTATGGATTGAAATAAGCCCCACGGGCTTGGTACAATAAGCTTGCAGAATTTTTACACATGTGGATTCGCATACTCTAGAGTTGATCACTCATTATTTTATAAACATGTTGATGGCAATTCTCTTTTCATACTTGTTTACGTTGATGATATTTTCATCACAAGGACTAACATTGATCTTGTCTAATCTTTTATCTCCTCCTTGAGCTCTCAATTCACTATCAAGGATCTTGGTGGGATTCATTATTTTCTCGGTGTAGAAGCAACTCATCTTCCAAGTGGTCTTTTTCTTACACAACATAAGTATATTATTGATTTGCTCACAAGTGCTGGTATGCTTGATGCCAAACCAGCTCGTACACCATTCTTCTCCACTTCTATGTTGTGTACTAAGACAAATGACTCATTTTCTGATGTCACCCAGTACCGACGTATTGTGGGAGCTCTTCGGTATCTCTTATTGACTAGGCTAGACATAGCTTTCTCTGTCAACAAGGCCTGTCAACATGTGCACACCATTGCTCACTAGACTAATGTGAAACGCTTCCTTCGCTATCTAAAGCCACCATGCATTATGGGCTCTGTATAACTTCATCATCCACTAATGCCCTATTCACCTTTTTGGATGCTGATTGGGTAGAAGATTCGGTAGATTACAAGTCCCAAAGTGGGTTCTATATCTACCTAGGTAACAATCTAGTTTCTTGGTCCTCTAAGAAACAAACAACTATTGCCAGGTCCAACACTGAGAGTGAATATAGGAGCCTCGCTTCTACTGCTGCTAAAACTATATGGATTCGCTCTTTGTTATATGATATTGGATTCCCTCTTCAGTCAGCTCTAACATTATTTTGTGACAATATTAGTGCTACCTTTTTGGCTACGAATCCAGTCCTTCATACCAAGTCGAAGCACATTGAAATCAACGTACATTTTGTGCATGATTTTGTTGCCAAAAAGCAGCTCCTTGTTCTACATGTTCCATCCTCCGATCAGATTGTAGATTGCCTTACCAAGGCTCTTACCTTCAATCACTTCTCCTTACTTCGGTCCAAGTTAAATGTGCAATGTCCACGTATAACTTGAGTTAGGATATTAGATAAGGAAAATAAGGCTTACCCAGAATCTGGATCATGATAGAGTTTGAACTGCATTAAAATTAGTTTTCTGAGATTACCCTGTTTTACCTGTATCTTGAATAAGGAGAGTTTCATTCGAACTCTTCCTCTTTATTATATTTAAACCTTAGCAATGCAATTCACGAATGTGTTGTTTTTCTCACTAGATTAATTTTGTTTTAGTCTGTAAAGTAAAGAATTAACAAGTCTTTAAAAAAGTAACCACTTTCTATGCATATAATAAATGTAGGGTGTTTTCTGCCAAGTCATTCTATAACTAGTAGGGAAGTAAATTTGATTTGATTTGCAACTATAACCAAATTATTTTTCTTTGCCTCTAATATGATTATAGATATATAACAAAATTACTAAAAAATCAATAACTGATTTTGTTTGGAGGTGGGTTAAAAATATCTTTGGGGCAATAGGTTGTAAGCCTGGGAATAGTGGAAGAATTTATTAGGGGTTAGAAAATGAAGGATCTTAGTAAAGAAGGAAAAATTCTTTTAATGAGTACATCAACACAATAGTATATCTCCATGTGTTCATGATGTTACATACAATCTCTTAAACAAGTGCACTTTATGATAATGGAAAATTGGAACCTAACAATTATTTGAAACAGTAACAATGCACCATTTAACAAATGTAAACCAAGCAACCCATCTGCAACCAATTTATATCCAATACACCCCCAACCAATAACTGTGAGGGCCTCCTAGAAGTGACCAACACAATATAGAAGGGGCAAACCTTCATGATGAATCTAGGAAAGGTCCTAAACCATGAATAAGCTAAAAGAGTCAAATTCAAACCAAATCCAATCAAAGTCCTCTTGCAGTATAAACTTGAAGTATGAATCTTCTTATAAATCATTAGCGGTGATTCGTGTGATGCATGAGATGTTGTATTTATATTTTTTTACGTGTAAAATAGTAGAAAAAAATTCTTTTTCCTTTTTAGCTATGAGCTTCAAACTTTCATTTTTATATAGTTTATATATTATGAGAAGCACATAAATCAAGTGATAGTGGCTCAATTGATACCTTATCTAATTAGTTGTAGCAGAGACTTGGGTTGGGGCAATGCGTTACCTCCCATTGTGTAATCCTATAAAGCCAAAAAATGTACTTAGCATGATATTAATAATCAAGTTAAAAAAAAAACAATTTCAAAATTGAACTTGATGGAGGACGATTTGACCCGACCTATGAAAGAGTGATTCGTGGACACTAACTCAGCACGAGCAATAGCTCAACATTGTAGCCTAGTGCGACCAAGTGACGGGCCCATAAAGCAACTCACTACATCGTAGCTCACAAAAGGAGAAGTTTGCCACAACGCGAGCTCCGGGTTCCCCGAGCTACCTTTGAAGGGATACTCCGAGGCAACTTTAGCTCACGAGCTAGGGGAACTAGCTCGCCCAAGCTCCCAAGCAGACAAGTCATCCCAAGGACCAATTCTGTTAAAGGTAATCTTGAAGTATTCCGAGCTCGCTACAAAGTAGCTCAGGAATGGGCCGCATGGGCACTCCTCAGGAAGCTTCTACCAAACAGGAACACACCAATCCGCCTATAGATACCCCGAAGTGAAGACACCTCAGGCCAGATAGCTCAGCTTAGCTTGCCACAAGCAGCTCGCCGCTTATGAGATAGCCCGGCACAGGGTAACTCGCGGAAGGGTAGTTTGGCATATCGCAGGAAGACCTCCTGCCCGACCACCGTACCCGACAAATATGGAGACAGCAGCCATATCCCTCGTCAGACAGCGTCATGCCTGCCACCTTTAGAGGGTGCCTCACACCTGACAGGCACGTACCCTGTGATGACAGCCCCGCGTGTGCCACCTCAGTCCCTGCCAGTAACGGTTGCGAAAGGTTGACAGTGGCGGTTATACCTGCCCTGTTAGAGACCAGTGGGCCAGAGGCAACGGATTTCTGTTATAAGGAGCTTATTATCAAGGGAGAGGGGTATCATCTTTGACTCACGTGCTATCTGCACTCTTAGCCTTCATCTTCTCCTCGCTTCTCCTACGGATTACTAACTTAAGCGTCGGAGTGTTCCCGCCGGGCAAGCCCCCAAGGATTCTTCTTCTTCTCCATCTCAGGTACCTTTCGGGAGCCACACAAGTGCCAGCTAGGAGTGACCGGATTGCACACCATCATTTGGTGCCATCTGTGGGAACGCTTCTAAAAGCCTTCCTCTAAACCTTCACAGTTCTTTCTTCTCTGAAAACTCGACACTCATGGCTTCCTCAAGCAACGTTGGATGAAGCATGGAGATGGGTAACTCCAGGGAACAACCCCAGGTTCCCACGGTCTGCATTGGGCAGTTCACCATTCCCCTCTCGGTGGACGGAGTCCCCAGCTTGAACATGCCGCAAGCAACGACGCCTGTGGGAGTTCCCCTACCTTCCTCGGTCGAAACGACTTTTGCTGAACCAACTGTCATCCCTCTGGCGACCAGTCAGAGCCAGCTCGACGATCTGATGCAGTGCATGTGGGCCATTCAAGTCCAAGTGCAGCAGCTCTAGCAACACCAGATTTACCAGCAATAAGTGCTGCACCACGTCTCCCAATACCACTACTAGCAGCAATTCCCCTAACTGCCTCAACCTCAGCTTCAGCAGCCGCAACTCCCTCCTCGGCACCCAGCCTCACAGCGAGCTAGGTCTCACCGCCAAGACGAACGCCCCTCTCGCCAAGGAGAAGCTTCCCAAAACCCTCCTAAGAGCCAGGCCTCCCCTCGTGACAGACAAGAAAGACCGGCCACCCCGGCCTTGCCGCGGGCGATCAGGTCGAGAGGACCCTGGCTCGCCAGGTCTACATCACCTCGACAGTTGAAGTTTGAAGCCCCGCTCCTGGAAAACTAGTTCGAGATCCTGGCTGCAGACTCCAAGCAGGATCCCTCTGTCCGCAGTCATCACCAGCGGCCTGAGCTACTTCCTGCACAAACCATTCCTGACAGCACGGAGGTGAGCAGCACAAATGCGGAACCCGCCAAGAAGCAGAGACGTTGCTGCCGGGCTCGCCGATCTGCTACCCACAACCTGCCCGAGCTCGAAGGCAGAGAAGAGGTAAGCTCGGGCGAACCTAAAGCTCCCCTCTTTTCAGTTCCGTCCCCCTTGTCTTCCGAACTCCTGGCAGTCCCAATGCCTAAAGACTTCACACTCCCCCCTCTTGACAAATATGACAGGTCATTTGACCCAAATGACCACGTAGATGCCTTCTAGTCGCAGATGCACCTGGCGAGAGCCAGTGAGTCGTGCATGTGCGTGGCCTTCTCCACCACTTTCAGAGGAGTGGCCTGTACATGGTACCGGAACTTGGCACTCGGATCGATAAGAAGTTGGGCGCAGTTCGCGCAAGCCTTCACGTTCCACTTCATCATCAGCAAGCGGTGCCCGCGAGCTGAAGAAAGCCTCCTCAACATAGTGCAGAGAGAGGGAGAGTCCCGCCGTGCACCTCGTAGCAGCCAAGAAAGGCGTGAAGCATAAAGAGTTCAAATGGCACATGGTCGTCAACCAACCAGTGACCATAATTGAATTCCTTAAGCTCGCGGACAGGTTTATAGCCACGGAGGAAGAGATCAACCAGAAGGGCAAAGGCACGCCCGAGAAGAGGAAAACGGAAGGAGAGCCTTCCAGTCAAGGGGGCAGCCGAAAGAAAAAAAGATGCAGCTCGGGGGGCAAAGCCGGGTCAGTCGTTCTGAGCTCCAATAGCGGACTGAACTAATTACACCCCACTGAACACGAAACGGGCCAAAATCCTGATGGCGATCAAGGACGCCCCGTATGTGAAGTGGCCATCCCGTTTGAGGGGGAATCCCAATGAAAGAAATAAGAATCTGTACTGCGGTTTTCACAAAGATCACGGTCATAGTACCGAAAATTGTAAAAACCTGCGCGATGAGATTGAGGAGCTCATCCGTCGCGGATATTTAAGGAACTTTGTACAAAATAACAATAATAATAATAAAACAGGTCGGCAAGGGGAGCACGGTAAGGATGCTCCCGAGTCCAATAGCAGGCCGGCCGAACAGTCACGAGGCAACCTCTAGAAGAGAGGCCGGTTTGAGGCACCATCCACGTGAAAGTGGGAGGCTCGATCGTCGCGGGTTGTACTTTAGCGGTAGCTTGGACATTAGTTCGTGAAGCTGCCCGGGAAGAACAGAATTCTCCGAAGCGGCCGAGGATAGAAGAGCCAATTTTCTTCACGGAGGGTGATGTGTGAGGGGTCCACTACCCCCACGATGACGCGCTTGTGATAAAGCTGAGGATCAACGACTTCGAGGTCAGGCGTGTACTCGTTGAATCGGGCAGCTCGACAGATATTCTCTTCAAAGCCGCATTCGACTAGCTTCAGTTGTAGGGAAGTGACTTGAAGCCCGTGAACACTCCTTTTGTGGGCTTCAGCGGAGAAGAAGTCAAGCCCCTTGGGAAAGTGACAGTACCTGTGGAAGTCGGCACATGGCCTTGTGTAGTCAGACTCAACCACGACTTCTTGGTAGTCGTGACCCCCTCCCCATACAATGCCATAATAGGTCGACCGATCACCCATGTCCTACAGGCGGTGGTCTCCACCTATCATCTGGCAATGAAGTTCCCTACAGACTTCGGTGTGGGGGTAGTGCGGGGCGACCAGCTCGAGTCTTGCAAATGCTATGTCGCTGCCCTGAAGGGAAAGACCAAGGTGGCCGACGACCTCGAACTGGAGCGGCCTTCGGAGCAAGGCAAAGAACGAGCTGCACCCACGGAAGAAACAGTCACTGTCCCGACCTCAGCAGCAGACCCAGCTCGGATGCTTTAGGTCGGTGCTTCCATCCAGGAACCTCTACGATCCGAACTGGTAAGTTTCTTACTTCAAAATTTAGATATTTTTGCATGGTCCGCGGCAGAGATGCCCGGTATAGACCCTGACCTTATAACTCACAAGTTGAATACTGATCCTGTAGTTAGGCCCGTTAGACAGAAGAAACGCAACCTAGCCCCGGAGCGGTGGAAAGCGGTCAATGAGGAGGTTGAGAAGCTTCTCGCAGCTGACTTCATAAGAGAAGTCCATTACCCGAGCTGGGTAGCCAACCCCGTTCTAGTAAAGAAGGCTAATGGCAAGTGGCACATGTGCGTCGACTACACTGACCTAAACCGAGCCTGCCCAAAAGACTGCTTCCCTCCCCCAGAATTGACCGCTTGGTGGATGCGATCTCCGGGCACGAGTTGCTAAGTTTCTTAGACACCTATTCGGGCTATAACCAAATCAAGATGGACCCGGCAGACGAAGAAAAGACTACCTTCATCACAGAGTTCGGTCTATACTGTTATAAGGTTATGCCCTTCGGGTTGAAAAACGCAGGGGCAACCTTTCAAAAGCTTGTAAATAAATTGTTTGAGCCATTAATTGGTAGAAAAATAGAATGCTATGTAGACGACATGGTCGTCAAAACTCAATTTTTGCATGAATTAAACCTCGGCAGTGGAAAATGGCCTGAGATGGTTTGGGTCTATTATAATTTTTTTAAAGAATATATATTAATTTTGAGAGTTGGAGTGTTTAAGAAGGCTGTTTTGGGGGGAGGGGGGGGGGGGGGGTGGGGGGGGAAGAAACCCACTTTATTAGGTTTTGATCAAATCTCCACTTAGTAACCACATACAAATAATGGTTTTAATAAATGGTTTGGAGGGGCCTAGGACCCCCACCAAGATACTTGGCTCTGCCCCTGAACCTAGAAATATTTTACTAGTTTACCATCGATTTTGGATTGGGTTTGGGGAATTATATGCAAACCTATTTGTCCTTGCCCCATCCCCAGTTTAGGGAAAAAATATTTTCTCTGTCCCCATTTAAAATCAGGGAAAACTCGCCCTATTCCCTGGTTTTACGGGAAAAATTGCCATTCCTATGTACACTGAACCAAGTGTCCTTTCTTCTTAGCCTGTTTACAGTTTCCACTCAATCAATCATCCATAACCAGTTTGGAGTTGCCTTTAAGTTAGGAGTGATGGCCCAACCTGACCCAGCCCGAAAATTTTTGGGTTTGGACCTAGATTTTGGTACCAGGCCCAGGATTTTACTATGATATATACCGAAAAGATATGACACTAGAAAACATGTAACCAATCAACTAGATCCACAAGAGGTTTTGATTGGTCAAAGTACTCAAAGCTCTACTAGGTGGAGCTTTGTTCCAGCAGTAGATTTCTTCCCTTGGGATCGTAGTTATATTTCTTTAACTAATGTAGGTGAGACTGCGTTCCCCAGGTTGTGCTAGTTTTGTTTAATTTATTTTGTATAAAAAAAATACTATTCCAGAGTCGTGTCTTTTTGGTGGTATAGATTTTCTCTACATTTACACATATAAATGTGTGTTACTTAATGTTATATACATTATATATAATACTAGCGGGGACCTGTGCAATTAATGGAATTTGTCAAGGGAAAGTGATAATTTCTTCCAAGAAATTAAAATTTAAAAATTTAAATATATTTTGAAATAATTTTCAACACATTACAAAACCCATTATTTAAATTATGGATTTAATAATTATTAAATAATTTTCAATAATGATTTAATAAATAATTATTAAATAACTGAGGTAAAATATTATGTAAATAATTATTTCTGAAATGATTATTTAATAATTATTTTATAAACAATAAATAAGGACTATTCTGAAAACAATTTCGGAAATAATTATTAAATAATTTATTCCAAGAAATTAAAATTTTATAATTTTAGGAAATTAATTTTTTGAAAAGTTTATTCAAATTTAATAATTTCTTAAAAGAAATTAAAATTTAATAATTTAAATATATTCCGAAATAATTTTCAACATATTCCCAAATCCATTATTTAAATAATATATTTAATAATAATCAAATAACTGAGGTAAATATTATGTAAATACCGATTTTGTAATTATTTACTTAATAATTGTTTATAAATTATTATTCAAGAATTAATTTTAAACAACAAAATGGAATATTATGTAAATAGTTTCCGAAATAATTATTAAATAGTTAAATTATTCACTACAAGAAATTAAAATTTTATAATTTGGAGAAATTAGTTTTCTGAAAAGTAATTTATTATAATTTTATAATTTATCCCAATAAATTAAATTTTAATAATTTAAATATATTCTAAAATAATTTTCAATATATTCCCAAATAAATAATGGATTTTATAATTATTAAATAATTTTAATTAATTATTTAGTATGCAATTACTCAATAAATGAGGTAAAATATTATGTGTATAATTGTTTAATAATAATTTATTAAATAAGCGAGGTGTACATTATGTCGTTAATTATTGACATAATAAATATTAGTGAAATAATTATCATTACACTAATAATAATAAATATTCCAATAATGTTATTGTAATCTAATACTAATAATTTTGCATTATGTAATAGTTACAATATTGTAATTACTAAAAAATAATTAATATATTATTATGATTATTAAGTTTCATTATTGTAATTTAAGAATTATTATGTAAATAATGGAAATTTGTGTAATTTAATATTTAAATTTTTGTAATTAATATGTTATGGAAATTATTATTATTAATTATTATTATTATTATTATTATTATAATTTTTAAGAATTATAGTTTTTTCATTATTATTTTTCTAAAAATTATTAAATAATGGAAATTATTGAGACCAAGTTTACGTAAGTGAAGGAGATTAATTTTAATTATTTGATTTAATGAAATAATTGTAAAATAATATTTAATAAAACTAAAAACTGTGAAAGGATTGATTGGATGTGGAAACGGGTATGGGTAAGAATACCCAAAATCTGAATAAGTTTTATTTAATCTATACTACTTCTAAAAGTGTGAATAGCACCTCCCTTTCTAGAATTTTTATTGGACAGATTCTATCCCTACATGTCTATGCATATAGAGAGCATATATGTATTTTATTCCCACAATAAACCAAAGACCAACGGTTTCATCTCCCACAAACTGCTCACTCCAACTTCACAGTTTTATCTCCCACAAACACCTCCCACATTTGTATTCAAAGACACAATTGTTAGATATGTGATCATGCTTACTGGTTTGGTCTTTGGAAAGTGATGTAGGCGCATTTGGCTGGCTTGTACGGGGCTGACGCATGTCGAATTAGAGGGCGCCAGCCTGAGTGTATCATGGGGACACTTAGGGCTCAGGCGCAGATCAGACAAACCCAATCCAAGAGCATCGCGTGGCTGTGGCAGGGGATCTCGTTAGGCCCTCGTACGACTCATATCTGGACCATCCAGGCCCAACTACTCCTAGGCGACTCCGGCTATAAATACAAAGCACCCCCCATGAGGTAGGGGGCTAGACTCTTTGGACTCGATTTGAAACTTGAGTAATCACTAAGCATTACTTCCCTCTAGGGAACTTAAGTGCTATTTAAGTCCTCATCTAGACCCTTCGACTCCAGACCTCTAACTCACTTTATGCTCGTACTAACTTGATCGTTGGAGTCCTCGTCTCGAGTACCCACCCAAGGCCTCTGACACCTCTGTCCTTGTAGGACCTCCTTTGGACCCCTCGCACATCGCATTCGGTACCAGCCTTCGGCTCCTATAGTATCCGAAGAGACCTTCCACCTCGGACATAGTCCTTGGCCTCGGCTTCCCCTCCTTCGGACCTTCAAAGCCCTCAGCCATCTCTACCGAAGCTCGGGAGCAAAATTAAGTTGTTGTCCTCGGCCAATCCGAGCATCTACAATTGGCGCCGTCTATGGGAAATGTTGCTAAGACGATCCCCTAAAGCATTGAGGACAAAAATCTCCCCAACTTCAAACACCATGGTACGAAGAGCCAAGAACCCTCAGAACCTGGTTACGAATGAGCAGTTTCAGGCGGTCCTCGATCGTCTGGAATACTTAACACAGCGCATGGAGCAAGTATGCCCCCAGGCAGGAGGTCCCTCCCAAGGTGACCACCCCGCCGGGGTGTTAGAATACCAGGGCCGGCGCGAGCAGAGCGAACTACTAGTCCTCGGCCGAGCCAATACTCGGCAAGTTGAGCCCTTTGAGTCGGACAGCAGCCGACCCCTCAAACCACCTCAGAGGAACGAAAGCCTCCCAACCGATGGGAGGATGAACTAGCGGCATCCGAAGATGGCCGCCAGCCCTCCGAGCAGCACCACCGTCGCAAGAGGGACAACACCTGGGACGAAGGCAGGCGCTTCGGCCATCGCAGTACCCATTCCAGGGCCGAGGGCTGACACCACGCCTCTCCTCCTCCAATTTCTGACCTCCGCGACGTCCTAAACGACCGCCGCGCTCGACGGAAGATGCGCGGTCCTGCTTCGGAGCACTCTGGAGTCCGAGCCTACCCCCACCATGCTCGCAAAGATAGGGGGCACAGGTTCCCACCGACCCTCGGATCGCGGAACTGCAAGCTGAGCTTGGAGCCGTCAAGGACGGGATCCAACAAGTTTGCGAAAGCCAAGCTGACGCCTCTGTTGACCAATGACCCCGACATCATTTCGGAACCTCTTCCCTAGCAGTTCAAGGCTCCCACGCTGGAGACGTACGATGGGAGCTCCGACCCCGAAAACCACCTGGAAGGTTTCAGAGCGCTCACGATACTCTATGGGTATTTCGACGCCTTGATGTGCCGAACCTTCCAGGCCACCTTCAGGGGGGCAGCTCAACGTTGGTTGTCCAACCTCCCACCTCGGTTAATCGACTCATGGGAGCAGTTTACCAACCTATTCCTTGCCCACTTCATCAGCAGCAGACGATGCCAGAAAAGTGTTGTCTCGTTGATGTCAATTAAATAAAAATAGGGTGGGAGTTTGCGGTCTTACATCGACTGCTTCAAGAAGGAAGAGCTTGAGGTCCATAACCTCCACCCCATGGTCTCTATGCATGCTACCATTAATGGGCTCCATGTCGGCTCGACCCTCAAGTGTTCGATTGCTAAGACCCTACCGAAGACAAAGCTAGAGTTCCTCAAAAAGGCCCAGAAGTATATTGTGGCCGAAGAGGCTTCAACCGAGGACCACTAGGAAAGGGAAGCCGAGCGCCACAACGGGCCCCCTGAAAAGAAGAGGAAGGGTGGAGATAACCACCATCACAACAACAACAACGACAAGGATAACAAGAAGCCACTAGCCTCGGCCCTGACTTACAAGGAATACATGTAACTTAACTCCACCTATGCCCAGATACTGATGCAAATCGGGGAGAAGTATGTAAAGTGGCCTGAGAAGATGAAGAGGAACCCTAGGAGGGGTAATCCCAAAAAGTACTGCAAGTACCATCGCAGCACTAGGCATTATACAGGGACTGCTACGATCTCAAGAATGAGACAGAGTCCCTCATCCACTGCGGGCACCTTAAGCAGTTTGTAGGAGGAGAGGCTGACACCTTGTCCTCCCAACAACACCACCACCAGCAAGTGGTAGGCGTCATCGACATCACCGCCAGGGGCATGGGCTCGGATGGGGCCTTGGCCTTGGCCCGCAAGGCCTACGCCAGGCAGTTGAACATCCAGGGGCCAGTCCTAAAGAAGCAAAAGTACCCGGACGCTCTGAAGAAACCGAGCTATCCAAAAGCCCTCGTCTTCACCGACGAGGACCTAAAGAGGGTCATAGTCCCCCACAATGATCCCTCGTGGTCGCAACAATCATCGCCAACTACATGGTGAAGAAGATCCTAGTGGATAATGGCTCCTCGGCCGACATCCTCTTCTACGACAGTTTCGAAAGGATGAAGCTCGCGCCCGAGCGGCTCCAGCCAGTTGACATTCCCCTTGTTGGCTTCTCCAGTAGTGTCATCAGACCGTAGGGAAAGATCATCCTGTGCATCACTGTAGGGACAAAATCGGACCAGGTGACTTGGATGCATGAGTTCCTGGTAGTGAAGGTTGGCTCCCCCTACAATGCAATAATGGGGAGGCCAACCCTTCACACGTTGGGGGCAACCATGTCTTCCTACCACCTAGCCTTCAAACTCCCCACTGAGCCTGACGTTGGAGTTGTTTGTGGGAACTAGTAGATCGCTTGCCAGTGCTATGTGGCAGCGCTAAAGGGCAAGAACAAGGAGGCCTTATCACTGGAGTGTTAGACAGTTTTGTATGCCCTTAGCTTCAATCAGAATGATGTACTTTATGAGTTTATTGTAAATGAATAAAGATACATATTTGATTCATGTTCCCTTGGTATGTTTCTGTGTAATACCCTTAAACTGGACACTTAATGAGACTCGTGTTAGTTTAGAATGTTCACAGCCAGTGGGTCGGTCTGGGGAGACCTATCCTGACAAGGCTGACATTGTGGTGCCACCAAGTCGGTTGGGGTGGCCTGTCTCAGCTGCCAGGGTGAAACCCTAGGCACATACAGTGTAGGATTAATTGAATCTTTGAACTGGACCAAATTTCTAGTATTGCCCTGGACCTTGGAGATTGATGGGCAAAACTGGAAAGTTACACCCGACCCCTAGACTCGATTATGATACTGCACTAGGTGTCGGATTGGGCTATCTTTGATGTACCAATCAGTGAGATCCTTAGCGGGGGTCAAAACCTGGGTATGTTGGGACAGTCCGATAATTCATCTGAGTGGGTGATCATAGTGACAGGATCAGCCCCTTTGTCGGACAAAGGTAATGATCGGGGATGCACTCTCACTGATGGAAACCAAGACTGCCGGCAGCCGATTTCAGCCGTTGAGATTTGTTTTGCAAAATATATTTTATATAAGATATAAAAGTATATATATATGGTTTCTAAAATGTTTGCAAGAAGGTTTTAATTCCCGGGATCCATGTGAGTGGAGAGTGCAACACTGTTCCTTGCAGCCGACGGAGAGGTCCTCTCTTGTCGGGCAGTGTATGATCATTATGGGCTGAGAGGTTAAGTGTAAGACCATTGAGGATAATACCTGATGGGCTAATCTTGCATCTGCCCACAGTCCCTGGGTGTTACAAGGTGGCTTGGCCCAGGGACCTCTTAGGGTAAGTGTTGGGCCCGTAGAGCCCATTTGATGTTTTTCAGGGGGTGCACTGTCTTTAACAGTGTATTCGGCCAGGCCTTGTAACAAAGGCTGGGCCGAACCCATGTGGCTGATGTGTAGATCAATGCTTGGGTCCCACGCCATACAAGGAAGCCCAACTGGGCAGCAGTTAAGAGGGTTAAGTGAGCACATAAGCTTAATGGGCCTAAAGCCCATTTCGAACTGGGCTGCTTATTTAGTTAATAAAGGGGCGAAATCTGAAGTGGATCAGCTAATAGGATTGGGCTTAGACCCTATCCACTTAGAGAGTCCATGATCTAAATAAGATTTAGATCTGGAAACCTCCTAATCAGATTAGGAGATGGCTGATCTGATCTCCAGATAAGATAAGGATTATCCCTTATCACTTAAAGGGACTTCTAAACCAAATATGATTTGGATTAGCAACTCCTAATCTGATTAGGAGCTGATCCCTTTAAGACTATAAAAGAAGAAGGGGGTGGCAGCCTTTAGATACACAATACACACACAGATCATCAGGTTTTCTTTAGTGCTGAAATCAAGAAGAGAGAATTATGCTCCCTGCAAATACTCTCTTGCCGCCTCCCTATTCTTGCCGCCCTATTTGCCAGTTCGATCTCCACTTGTGGGAGAAGTCAAGATTGGATCTTGACATCAGTCTTTTGAGAAAGTATTGAAAGGAAGCTGTGCTCACGTACCATCTTGCTGATTCTTGCGAAGGACAGAGTTCTTGGAGAAGAACACTGCTGATTCTGCTCCACCTGCACTGCGCCATCTTCAGTGGGAGCAGTCTTTGGATCCTTCCTTGGGCGTGAACACCTTCGTTGGGAGATATTACTTCTCCGTATCAGGTATAATCCTTCCCACTCCTTTTTGGTTCAGATCTGGTTCAGTTTATGGTTCAAGATTGATCCTTGAAAATATGATTTTCTAGATAGGGAATACGATTCCCAGTTGAAGGGAGAGAAAAATTTTTGAAATTCGCCCCTTATTCCGCAATCTTTGGGCGTCCATAGGATGGATCTCTCATCCCTTCATGGAGGGCCTCGACCTCAGGAAGGAGCCAGCGAGCTGAGTCTAGCCGGCCGAGGACCTCGTCTTGGTTCTCCTAGACGAGGCAGACCCTAAGAAAATAGTCCGCGTCGGGTCCAACCTTCCCCCTGAACACCTATCCGAACTGGTAAATTTCCTTAGAACTAATGCCGACGTCTTTGCTTGGTCCGCTGCTGATATGCCCAGAATTTACCCTTCGGTCATTACTCATAGGCTGAGCATGGACCCGAGCCCTTGTCCATTTCGGCAAAATAAGAGGAACTTTGCACCGGAGCGATAGAAGGCTATAGGAAGGAAGTTGACAAGCTACTCGACGCCGACTTCATCCGAGAGGTACACTACCCTAACTGGTTGTCAAATGTGGTTTTGGTGAAGAAAGCTAACGGGAAATGACGGATCTATATTGACTTCACAGACCTTAACCGAGCCTACCCGAAGGACAGTTTTCCTTTATCGAGGATAGACCACCTCGTCGATGCCTCTGCAGGGTACGAGCTACTCAACTTCATGGATGCCTTCTCCGGATACAACCAAATAAAGATGCACCCCGAGGACGAGGAGAAGACCTCGTTCATCACCAAGCATAACGTATACTAATACAAAGTGATGCCGTTCGGCCTCAAGAATGTAGGGCCCACCTACCAACGCCTTGTCAACAAGGTGTTCAAGAACAAGATGGGGAGGAATGTGGAAGCATAAGTAGATGACATGCTAGTGAAGAGCCTAAAAGTCAAAGCACACACCTTGGACCTAGCCGAGACCTTTGACACTTTCTGCAGGTTCAACATGAAGCTTAACCCAAGCAAGTGTGCCTTTGGCGTCACCTCGGGCAAATTCTTGGGCTTCGTCGTCACCCAAAGAGGCACTAAAGCCAACCCAGACAAGATACATGCCATACTAGACATGGCACCCCCTCGGTCGGTGAAGGAGACTCAGAGGCTCACCGGCATAATAGCTGCTCTCAAACGCTTCATGTCGAAGTCGGCCGATCGTTGCTTTCCCTTCTTCCACACCATCAAGAAGATGAAAGATTTCCAGTGGACGGAGGAAACCCTGTACTTATACTTATCAGAGGGGGACGAGGTTGTCAGCTCGATCTTGGTAATAGATGATGGAGTCTAGAGACCTATATACTATGTCAACAAGGTATTCTGAGATGCCGAGACCAAGTACCCCGAAGTGGAGAAGTTAGCCTTTGCCCTTGTTATCTCGGCCAGAAAGGCTGTCCTTGCTGGTTCTGACAAACCAGCCCCTTTAGGCCGTCCTTGCCAAGCCTGAGACCTCGGGACGCCTGCTCAAGTGGACAATCGAACTGTCTGAGTTCAACATCCAGTACCAACTGAGGCCCATAATTAAAGCGCAAGTCTTAGGTGATTTTGTAACACAGTGCACCTTCAGTAGACCCCGCGGCCAACCCCTTGAAGATGAACCAAAAGAGGTGCACTTGGCCGAGGAAGCCCATCCAACATGGAGACTCTTTGTTGATGGTTCGTACAATGCCAAAGGAAGCAGAGCGGGCCTCATCCTCACCCCCGACGATGCCGTCATAGAATATGCGCTGAGATTCGACTTCCCAGCATCCAACAATGAAGCCGAGTACGAGGCCCTCCTTGTGCGGTTACAGCTCGCCAGGGACCTTGGCTCCAAGCATATCGAAGTCTTCAGCGATTCGCAACTAGTGGTGAATCATGTCAACGGTGAGTACGAGGCCAGAGAACAAAGCATTGCCAAGTACCTCGCCAAAGTTTAAGAGCTAGCCCGCCACTTCTAGCGCTTCTCCCTGCAATAAGTCTCGCGGGCCAAGAATGCAAGAGTCGACGCCCTCTCTAAGCTGGCAAGTACCTCAGACGCAGCCCTCGACCGCACTGTCCACATGGAGAAGCTACCTCGGCCCTCTATAGAAGAAGCCCAAGTACTCCCGCTAGAGGCCGAACCATCTTGGATGGAACCCATCATCGACTTCCTACTAATAGGACAACTACCCGACGACAGGAACGAAGCTAGATGACTCCAACGTCAGGCACCACACTACACCTTGCTGGAGGGAAAGTTGTATAAGAGATTCTTCACCTTGCCTTACCTCCGATGCCTCCATCAGGAGGAGGGCGAATACGTGCTCTGAGAAATTCACGAAGGCATCTGCGGTAACCACCTTGGCGGCCGAGCCTTAGCCCAAAAAACACTAAGGCATGGGTACTTTTGGCCAACTCTTCACAAGGATGTAGCCGAGCTGGTACGAAGGTGCGATCAATGTCAGAGACATGCTAACCTCTGCCATCAACCAACCATAACCCTCTTGGCTCTCAGTAGTCCCTGGCCCTTCGTCAAGTGAGGAATGGACCTCCTCAGCCCCTTTCCTCAAGCAACAGGGGGCAGGAAATACCTTGTTGTCGCTATGGACTACTTCACTAAGTGGATAGAGGCCGAACCCTTAACCACCATTACAACTCGAGCAATCTAGAGCTTCTTTTGGAAAAACATCATTTGCCGCTTCGGCCTCCCCCACATGCTGGTCACCGACAACGGGAAGCAATTCAACGATGCTAAGTTCTGAGAATTGTGCACTTCCCTCGGCATCAAACAACAGTACACCTCGGTGAGCTACCCCCAGACGAACAGCCTAGCCGAGGTCACAAATAGAACCATCCGGGACGGACTGAAGACCAGGTTGGACCAAGCCAAAGGCTTGTAGGTTGATGAACTACACAACGTTCTCTGGGCATACTGAACCACACCTCAGACGGCCGAGAGAGACCCCATTCAGCTTAACCTACGGTGCGGAAGCAGTAATTCCAATAGAGATAAGCCAACCAACACTTCGAATCAAAATGTACAATGAGGCCGAGAACAGTTAAGCACTTAGAACAAACTTAAACCTGCTGGAAGAGGCCCGAGAGCAAGTGCAAATTAGGGTGGCTGCCTACTAGCAACGAGTGGCCCGCTACTACAACTCCAAGGTAAAAGAAAGGCATTACCAAGAGGGAAGGTCATGGTCCCCAAACCTGGAGTAGGATTGTTGGGCCCCAACTGGGATGGTCCCTACAGGATCAAGCAAGCCATCGGCCATGGCACCTTTCATTTGGAAAATTTAGACGGAAGACCCATCCCCCAGATGTGGAACTCGGAGAACCTCTGAATGTACTACAGATGAATGTAATTTTTTGATGAAGTAATGAATGAATGAAGCAAAGTTCCTCTTCGGCTCAAAGCTTAGCATGTGTTCTCACTAAGTCTCTAAGACCCCTCGACTTCGTGACTGGCCAAGGCACATAGACTCTCTCGAGGACCTTATGCTCGAGCCAGACCGTCGCCAGGGCATACTGCTAATAGTGAACACCCTAACACCCGCCAAATTACCCAGGATGGCTGAGGCCTCGCAAGCCTCATGGCCTGCCTCGGTGGCCGATGGCCCTTTGGCCTTATACACTTAACGCGATTAACTAAAGGCAGCAACTCGACAAACGTGGCAGTTCGCCTTGGACCGAGACCCCGACCTCCTCAAAGCGTCACCTCGGCTTCGTCAAACTAACCACACAGAGAGGAACCAGGAAGGCTTCGGCCCTGCCTCGGCCCCTCCCATAGTTCAACAAGCCATCTCGGCTTTGCCTAAACAACCACGGGAGGAAGGGAGCCAAGTGAGCTTCGGCTCTTCCTCAGCCTCTTCCCCACATTTCAGTAGGTCACCTTGGCCTTGCCTAAGTGGACACCTAGGAGGAACTAGGCTAGGTAAGTTGCACTTTAGTCGCACAACTCTACCTTGGCCTCTCCCTCCTAACAACCTAAGGCGTGTGTGTAACGAGCCAATACGAGCTATTTTTTGTGTGTGCACTGTTGTCTCGTCGTTGGGAGGGGCAGGGACCCCTCGGCAAAAAAAAAAAAGAAAGGAAGAAAGGGAGAACACATTGCATAGAACAAAAGGAGCACAATGTACAAAAAGAATGCTTGATTTGTCATTAAACGTCATCAAATGTTGAGCCTTTACAAAAACGTTTTGCAGCCTCTTAGTCCGAGCACATTTACATCAAGCAACAAAAAAAAGAGAAAGAAAAGGGAAGAGAACCCCACTAGGCCTTATCGTCATCCGGGGAAGGGCAAAGTTCACGGCACCATCAGCAACCTGGGCGACCTCGGTAGCCTCCTTGGGAGAGTCCAGAATCACCTTCACTGTCTCAACGTCAAAATCCGACATCATCTCCTTGAGGACTTTCTTGGTGTCCTCGGTCCCGTCATCCAGGTACAATCCAGATGCATAGTCGGCAAGGTCCTCTGCCCATTTCTCCGCCTCCTCAGCTTTCTTCGTTGCTTCGGCTGCCTGCTTCATTGCCTTAACATTCTTCCCTTCAGCCTCTGCCACCTTCTTCTCATCTTCGTCTACCCACTTCAATGCCTCAACAGTCTTCCCTTCAACTTCAGTTACCCATTTTGCCGCTTCGGCTACCTTTCTCTCTGCCTCGGCCGCTCGCTTCTCAGCCTCAATAGTGCACCCCTCGGAGTGGGCCATTTGCCGCTGGGCCTCAGAGGTTATGCTCTCAAGGCGAACCCTCTCCTCTTGCTCCTTGGAGAGGTTCTTTTGCGCCTCCTTCAACTTCCCCTCGAAACACTCCCAAACCGTCTGCTCGTCCTTGAAGCCCTTCCTGAACTTCTGGCACTTCTCCTAGGCAACAACGACGGCCTTTTGGAGCTTCTCCTTCTCCTTCTCGAGCCAGTCCAAGCGAGCCAAGTTGAGGCTCATCCGGTCCCCCAAATTGATGAAGTGGAGACAGGCCTGCAATGAGAACCATCAACAAAAGCTACAACAAAGAAAGAACAAAAGAACGTGGTGATGAATGCAAAAAGCTTACCTCGACCAAGTGGTGCAACCCCTGGTCGTAGATGGCTCGCGGTGACCTCTGCATCATCCGGAAGTGATCCCTCGAGAGAAACGCCCCGCTCACCAAGGCCTAGTTGACCCCTTCCTCGGGGATAGAATCCCCCTCGCGAACCGACCACCGGGGGCGGAAGACCTTGGAAGAGCGCTCGGCCCCCTCGGTGAGCTCTTGTGCAGATGTGGGGGCAGAGGAGGGCCCTGTGTGGTGTTCCTTAGTGGGAGGCCCCTTCATCATGACGTCCTTAGTAGGACACTCGTTGTGGGCCACCTTCGGCGGCTGCTCTCTCAAGGCCTCTTTGGCAGGCCTCTTCTTACCCGCCTTGACCCCCTTGGCAGGCTTCTTTGCGGCCTTGGCAGGTTTCTAGGCCTCCTCGGATGGCCCCTTCCTCTTGGCAGGGACCTTCAAAGTTGTCCCCTTTGTAGGGACCGGTGGGTTTGTCCCCTTAGCAGGGACGTGTATAGTAGTCCCCTTGGTAGGGACTTATGGGGCTGCCCTCTTGGCGGGGACCTGCTGTGAAGCTACACCCTTGGCGGGGGCAGGCGCCCGCTCGTTCCTCTTCAGTGTCTGGGAGCCCGCCTTTTAGTTCGCTCGTTCCTTCTTCTTTGCATGAGCATGCTCTGTCAGGATTTTCTTGGCATCCATCGGCACCTTTGCAAGCAAAAGAAAACGGATCGATATCGCAGGACGAGGGAAACGTGTTAAGGAACTGTAGGGCCTCTCCTACCGAGGGGGGCAGGGCTGAGCCCCGCGAACACTAATGGAACCTCCTCCACCAATGGCTTGGCTTGGATTGTCCCCATCACGAGTAGGTGGGCTACGACAGCGGCCTCCTCATCCCGAAGCGGAGGGGGACACCTCTCGACTACTACGCAGACCTCTCCCCAGCTCGACCTGAACCTCCAGCCTTTGCGAAAAGAGACATAGAAAAACTTGTCCTTCTAGCCGTGGACAGACGAAGGGTTGTACACAGGTCTTCCCCTCCAAGGATGGAAGTAATACATGCTAGCCTCGGAAGCATTCTTCCTCGGCATGAATATGGCACAAAACTTCTTTGAGGTTAACTCTACATCCTGAAGCCAAGCCCACACCAGCATGGCTATCATGGTCCTAAGGGCATTGGGGACAAGCTGGCTGATAGTGATTTCATACCACTCCAAAAACTTAGAGATTAGAGGAGGAAGGGGAAACCTAAGGCCAGACTCCCAAAAAATGCTGGTATATGCAGATTTCCCCTTCGTCGGGGGTCCACGGCCACTCACCGACCCCAAGAACCCTAAGTGTGTATAACTGAGGTATGTGGAACCCCCTGGCAAAAGACTTGACCTGGTCCACCTCTAAGGAGCTATCGAACTCCAAGCGTGGGAGGTCAGCTACGGCCACCCTTCGGGCAACGCTCCCAGCCACGGGTCCCAGGACGGTCTTCGGGACCCCCTCACCCTCAGCCTGAGGGGACCCCTCGGGCTCCCTCGGCGATACTGATGCGGCACTCTCATGGAGAGAGTCATCGCCTCAGTCACTTCCCTCGGCACCCCTGGAGGCTACTCTTTCCTTCAGCACCATCACCTCCTGCTGAAAAGGAGCAACGGCCAGGGGACCCAAGGAAGAGAGAGGGGAAGGGGTCCGAGGAAATCTCCCCTCCGAACTGTTTGAAAGTTCGTAGCACTCAGGACCAGAGTTTGAGAAAGACATGTTGTAAGAAATTACCTAAAAGTTGGAGAGAAGAAAGGGGGAGGATGAAGTTTATTGAAGAATTGAAGGTCTGGGAGCTATTCACTTGATAACCAAGGCGCCTAGTGACAAATGACAGGAGAACCGCGACTAAACCCTTTATTTATAGGAGAACGAACAGCTCAGATCTTGCCTAATCCAACAGCTGCAAGTCTCCCACCTCCACTGTCCATCCAGGATGTGACACCCGTTGCTTGACCTCGGGATATGAAACAACGCCTGACTGACGCTTAGCTTTGAGGAGACGAAACGGCGTTTGATGACTAATGGTTAGCTTTGGGGAGATGAAACGATGTTTGACAACTAATGCCCAACCTCGAGGAGATGAAACAACGTCGGGAAAACTAGCTGGTCCGCTTGCTGCAACCCACCGGCCCGTGCGAATGGACCAGGTGGATGCACAAACCAGCTCACTCAAAGGCGACCGCCCCCTCACTGAAGGCTCTCCCCACGCCGAACTCGTATCAAGCACGATCCCATACTACGCACGGCCCCAGACCATCACCAGTAGGAAATACGGGGTTGGCTCCATCGAGCCCCCTTTGCCTCAGGCTACCTAGCCGAAGCCGAGGCATCCACAACTTCACTTCTCCTTCATGAATTCAAAATCGGATGGATGGAGAAGTGAGATGAAGGCGGCGCACAGGGTACGCTCCACTGAACAAGGCCCAACGACACCTACTGATATTGACACTCCCTTCGACCGAAGCCGAGGCCTGTTAGACAGTTATGCCCTTAGCTCCATTCAGATTGATGTATCTTTTGACATTTATTGTAAATGAATAAAGTACATAATTGATTCTTGTCATTGTGGTGTGTTTCTGTGTAATACCCTTAAACTGGACCCTTATGATTTATGAGATTCGTGTTAGTTTAGAATCTTCACAGCCGTTGGATAGATCTGGGGAGATTTATCCTACCAAGGTTGACACTGATGTGTCACCTAGTTGGTTGGGGTGGCTTGTCTCAGCTGCTAGGGTGAGACCTAAAGTACAGATGGGCAAATGGGCAAAACTGGAATGTTACACCTAACCCCTACACTCGATTATGGTACTGCACTAGGTGTCGGATTGGGCTGTCTTTGATATGCCAATCAGTGAGATCTTTAGAGGGGGTCAAAACCTGGGTATGTTGGGACAGTCTGAGAATTCATCTGAGTGGGTGATCATAGTGACAGGATCAGCCCCTTTGTCGGACAAAGTGAATGATCGGGGAATGCACTCTCTTTGATGGAAACCTAAACTATCGGCAATTGATTTCAAACGTTGAGATTTGTTTTGAAAAATATATTTATATAGAGATATACATATATATTATGGTTTCAAAATGTTTGCAAAAGGTTTTAATTCCCAGGATCCATGTGAGTAGAGAGTGCAGCACTATTCATTGCAGCCTAGGGAGAGGTTCTCTCTTGTCAGGCAGTGTTTGATCATTATGGGCTGAGAGGTTAAGTGTAAGACCATTGAGGGTAATACCTGATGGGCTAATCATGTATCTGCCCACAGTCCTTGAGTTTTCATAAGGTGGCTGGATCCAAGGACCATTTAGTGTAAATGTTGGGCCCATTAAGAGCTCATGGTGATGGACTCAGGGGTTCACTGTCTCCTACAGTGAATTCGGTTGGGCCTTGTACCAAAGGTTGGGCCGAACCCATGTGGCTGATGTGTAGATCAATGTTTCGGTCCCACACCATACAAAGAGAGCCAATTGGGCAGTAGGTTAAGGGGTAAGTGAGCACATATGCTTAATGGACCTAAAGTCCAATTCGAACTAGGCTTAAGTTAGTTAATTAAAAGGAGGCAAGATATGATTTATAATCTGATTAGGATTAGCTGAAGGATAAGATAAGTCTTATCCATTCAAGAGTCCAAATCCAAATATTACATTTGGATTAAGGAACTCTCTCCTAATTAGATTAGGAGGCTGATCTTGAAAAGGCTATAAATAAGGGGGCGAATTCCTCAGTTACAAAAAAACACAACCACCTGCAAAATTCTCTCCTATTCTTGCCATCCCTACCCAGTTCGATCTCCTCTTGTGGAATAGATCAAGAAAGTTTCTTGATATTTTTTCTTGCTTGAAGAAACAATCTGAAGTTGTGCTCACCAGCCCCTGTTCGATTCTTGTTGAAGAATCCTAGTTCTTGTTGAAGAACCATCCTGTTGATTCTATTTCATTACACACTGTGTCATCTTCAGTAGAAGTGGGTTTTGGTCTTCTCCTTGGGCATGAACACCTTCATTGGGAGTTATTGCTACTTCGTATTAGGTATATCCCTCTCCTTCTTAATGGTTTCAGATCTGGGCCGGTTTTGGGTTTAGGATTGATCATTGAAAATGTAGTTTTCTAAAATAGGGAATGCAATTCCCAGATGGGAGAGAGAGAAATTTTTGAAATTTCGCCCCCCTTCTTAACCCCCACCTTGGCCTCGGGAGTGGGGGGCAAGTGATGTAGGCGCATTTGGCTGGCCTGTAGGGGGCTGACGCATGTCGAACTAGAGGGCGCCAGCCTGAGCATACCATGGGGACACTCAGTGCTCAGGCGTAGACTAGACAAACTCAATCCAAGAGCATCGCGTGGCTCTGGTAGGGGATCTCGCCAGGCCCTCGTACGGCTCGTATTTGGACCATCCAGGCGACTCCGGCTATAAATATGAAGCACCCCAACAAGGTAGGGAAGGGGGCTAGACTCTCTGGACTCGATTTGGAGTTTGAGTTATCTCTAAGCATTACTTCCCTCTGTAGAAGTGCTACTTAAGTACTAACTAGATCGTTGGAGTCCTTGCCTCGGGTACCCACCCGAGGCCTTTGACACCTCTATCCTTGTAGGACCTCCTTTGGACCCTTCGCACGTCGCACTTGGTACCAGCCTTCGGCTCCTACACTATCCGAAGAGACCTTTCACCTCAGACATAGTCCTCGGGCTTGGCTTCCCCTCCTTCGGACCTTCGAAGCCCTCGGCCATCTCCACCAAATCTCTAGAGCGAAATTGCCTTGTTGTCCTCGGCCAATCCGAGCATCAACAAGAATTAATTAGAGCTAGGGTGAACATGCCAATGTTGAGTACTTTCTTGGGTTTAATTGGAAGTAATTAACCAATACTGTTTCAGGAACTAAAGGATCCAATTCTGCAAAGGTACGTTGTATCATGCATTCATTCCTTTAAATTGTTTCTATTTGGATAGTTGATCGAGCTTGAACAAGAAAATAATCTTTTGTGATTAGAAACCAGGAACTGGTCGTGATAATGGCTTGAAGAATAACAAAACAGCCAAGAATCAAGCCAATTAGAAAGGTCCCACAACGTTTTCTTCAACCCAGCAGGGGCAAATTAAGCCTGTCTAGAAGTCTTTCTTTCTCGTCGAAGGGGATAGTTTCCAAAATCTCTTCTTCATGCCTTTCCCCATATTTGCATCATCTTATTTTGTGTTTTATTTCAAGTCAGGTTAGTAAGTCTGTTTCTATAGCTAGAAGTGGCACATAGTCCAAAGAGCCCCATCAGTAATTCTCTTTCTTACAAGCTATAGAGTTATCTAGGGGTGTAAACGGGTCGAATTCGAATTGGATCAGGAAATATTTTGATTTGATATTCGACGGATATTGAAAATTAATATCTGACTTCGAATCTGATTAAATATTCGAATATTCGATCCTAATTTGATTAATTAATTATTTTAGATAATTAATAAATATATAAAATAAATATTTTATTGACCAAAAGTATATAAATATATAAATTATTTATATAACTTAACTATTATATATAAATTATATAAAATATTTTATATATTATATATAAGAATTAAATAATCGATCGAATTCATATATTTATCGAATCGAATCAGGTCATATCCGAATTCGACCGATTAGATATTCAAATTCTCCGAATTCGATTCGATTATGTCAAGTATCGAATTCGAAATTGGTTCTTCGAATACCGTTGACACCCCTAGATGCATCATTCTGTAATCTGATTTACTTCTATGAGATGTAGGTTTTGCCTGCTTATTTTAGTTTATAAAAAAAATGAATTCATTTGTTAGGCATAGACCTTTGTGAGAAGAGTCCTGTCTAAAACTTAGTTCATCATCCCTATATATGTATGCCAGTATGCCTGTCAACAACAAACCTAGAGAAATCAAGAGATAACCATCTATTCTGTAACCTTGTACATATTTTGTTGGGTGGAAATAATTTAAATATCCATAATTTAAAAATGGTTATGACATATTAAATAGAATGGAATGGTGAAACATGATTTATATAACCGACCCCATATAGTTAGGATGAGGCTTAGATGATGATGATGATTATTTCTGGACTTATTCATTATGTAACCGACCCCATATAATTATTTCCTCTACCTCATATTTACTCTTTCTGGGTCTTCAAATTCTCTTATTCAACATCTTTCTTTTCCTGTCTCTCTCTCTCTATAATCATAGATTAATGACATTCCATCATGAACTAGAAGTACTTAGTACCTTTTTTAGCTGCTTTTTTTCTCTTTGTTGGTAGATCTCAAATCCATTTTATTTAACTCATGCATTACATCTTACAAAAGGAAATGGCCCAATCAATGGGTGATCACTTTAACCAAAATCTTTATTTTTTAATGTAATAACTACAAGAGCTATGATAATAGCAATCCATGTAAAGGTGTTGCATAGCTCAATACTTACATGTACTATTAACCAATTGAATTGGATTGATTTAGATGGAAGAATTAAATTGCTTCTGGTTCCACTCCTCAGTTCTTTTCAAAACTAGAAGAGAGGATTCATGCAAAGGAATTGGAAACAACTAATTTGCAAGTGAAAACAAAAGTATTGAAAAATATCTTATCTTATTTTTGAATTCAAATGTTCTTTCTTTTCTTATTTTTCCTTTCTTTCTTTTTACTAACTTGCTTTAGATGTCATCAATATAAAACATTATTTAAATATTATGTTATATATAATATAAAATATTGTTTAAATCAATATAAAGAAATTAAAATCATATGTCCAAAACCTAGATAACCCCGGCTATAACCCTTTTTATGGATGCTAAGCCCAGCCCAGGCCCAGCCTATGATAACCCCTATTTTAAGCCCAATGTCCTGAAAGTTTAGGTGGGTGTTTGGCACCGTAGCATTTTACAAGAATCCCATTTTATAAGTGTTTTGTTTCACCTATTTTTTAGAAAAACACAAAAAAAAGTCATATTTGGTAGAAATGTTAGCTGATTGGGCGTTTAAAATGTTTTGATTTATTATTATAATATACTTATAATGACAACTGTATGATATCTCAAAAAAGATGTCAGGTTTTTTTCAAATTTCAATATACTACATCACTTTAATGATCAAGATCACCATGGCAATTTAAGAATGGCCAATTTAACGATTCAAGAAACACTTTCTTTCCCGAATCCTAAAGCTAATCATTGCAACAATATTTAAAAAGAAAAATGGATTGCCAAACATGACTAATTTAGCATTTCCGTTTTTTTTATAATACGGAAAAGCTTTGTAAAATGCTCTGGTGCCAAACGCTTACTAGATATTCTCTTGCTGCTAATGCTTCTTCTACGTAAATAATGTTTGCTAACAATGCAAAGTAAACATAAACTCTAAGAGTTGATGGACATTCATGAAGATAATGATCTTCATTAATTATCATATTATCAAATGACCTAATAGCATTAGTGGTAGCGGGATCATCAACCAATTCTACTTTCTACAACATAAATCTTTTAGTTTCGTATGTCTCTGAATTTGTCATATGTATCAACAAAGAAAAATGAAAAATATTTTTTAATTTTATTTTTATTTTGAAAAGCTAAAACTGACTTGGTTTTTCTCACCGAGGAAAAATGAGTTGGTTTTGTTCTAAAAAATCATCCATGTTTTATAAACCATAAAAATCATGGTTTTCTCCAAGGGGCATTCTACAACGTGAATTGTTTTTCTTGTTGTCAATTCTGAAAACAAATTTAAACCATCTGACTTTAAAATAGATTGCTTCTCAAAACAAAAGCATAAAAACACTTTTATTGGTTATGTATGTGTTTTTTGTTTTTTGTTTTAAAGGGAAAATCTATGATACCGAAAGGTATAATATCAGAATACTTTAACCAAAACCAATCGACAATCCACTTATTACTTTCGGTGAAGACGGGTTATCTCAAGTAACCCATTTAAAAAAACAACCATATAATAACATTAAAAAGAAGAAGGGCTTTTTGCAAGAAAATTAAAAAGTTTGTCAAATTAATAAAATAGTTACGTTTTCAAACTTATTGCAAAAAAAGTGAGCGGGAGAGTTTTTTACTTTTTTCTGACCAAAATGACCTTATAACTAAAATGAGTTTCCCATTATGCACTTCCATCTCCCCTATAGTTCAAGCCAAAATAGCATCTTTGGTCATAAGGACTACCCCAGATGAGAAAAGTCCTCATAGTTTAATTGTAATGGATTTCCCAATACTTCCTTTGCAACATTCGAAAACGAAAGACTCCCTTCCAAATGATCCACCAGGACTTCACCATGAGATACCAGTGAGAATAAAATAGAGAACCTCACAAATGTGAGAGAAAAACTTGCATCCAAAGATGGAAAGGGAAACTCGCATCCAAAGATGGAGAGGGAAACTCGCATAAGCGAGAGGAAGAGACATAAGAATGAGAAGACAAAGAGAGTAAGAAGGGGGAGAAAATGAGAGATTGGGTGGAGAGAGGAATATGATCTTATGGGTGGGTTTTAAATGAAGGGAAATTTGGTTTTAAAAATTAAAAATCTCTCTTGCTCACTATTTTTGCAATTATTTTGAAAACATGAATGAATTTGTCAAATGACCAAATTTGGTCATTTAATATGCAAAAATCCAAAAAAAAAAATATAAAAGAAAAGGGAGAAAAATAAAAGTACCTTTCAAAAAGGGAAAATTCCCGATTAGTACCATGTACTGTGGGCCTAGTGACACTTTGGTCCCCGAACTTTAAAATGTAACAATTCAGTACTCAAACTTTCATAATTAACGTGTCAATCCAGTACTTACCATTAACCAATCCGTTAACCAACCGTTGAGTGGCATTTGAAAAGATACGAATGCCCTTTGAGTGTCATCTAAGTTTTTTTGTCAACCATCCAAACGTTAATAAGAAATAAACAGTCTCAAATCCTTGCCTCTTCTATTCAAGAAAGTTGGGGTCACCAGAATGCCCACCGAGATGTGATCCCAACTTTCTTGAATAGAAGAGGCAAGGATTTGTGACTGTTCATTTTTTATTAACATTTGGATGGTTGATAAAGAGAATTAGATGACACTTAAAGGGCATTTGTATCTTTTAAAGTACCACTAAATGGTTGGTTAATAGATTGATTAACAACAGGTACAGGATTGATATATTATGAAAGTTTAGATACTAAATTATCGTATTTTAAAATTCAGAGACCAAAGTGTCACAAGGCCCAAAGTACAAAGTACTATTAGGTGTCACCCTCCCCCTTCTCTCTTTCTCTCCAAATTCCAACCCCCATTGGTCTCAACGAATCCCAATAATTACCACCCTACATGGCTACATCATTCTCCCATTTCAAAAGCTAACAGCCCTAATGGTTCACTTTCATGGCGGGTGTTCCTATTCCAATTCCATATTCATATTCCCGCCAACCAAAAGGACCCTAAAAATCTTATAGAGTACAGAAAAGGTTCTTTCACAGTTTCACCTACAAATAGAGAATGGGAAATATGAAAAAAACTTGGAAATCTGCGTCTGTTATATGGTCACCCAGAGAGAGCGAATAGGAAAAATTATTGGGAGTAGATAACAGAGATATCAACTGTTGCAATCTCAAATTGGGTCTTAATTAGGAATTTAAATGATACAATCAATTTGTAGGATTATGAAGGGAGAAAAATGATGGCTCATAAGCCATCAAAAACTCTAAAAAATCCCCATGCCCATTCACAATTATCCAAGCTGCGACAGCGTGTTCGTTGAAAGCTCCATGAGAGGTAGAGACAACTAGCCCGGCTATGCATATTTGGTACTACTCCACAGATGAAGTTGTAATCCACCATGTGTTAGAAACCTAGAAGCAAAGTGGCTTTTAATACGATGAATCCACATGTCTTTTGCCATCTTCTATCACTGTTGAACACTATTTAACAATCTAGTCATGATGAAGATGTTTGCTTGTAATGTCCAGGGTGCAGGAGGAAGAGAGAGAAGTAATGTCCAGTGGTGTTGTTATTTTAGCATCATTGATGAAGCTAGTAAGTGCTTGAACACTTTCAGTGTAGTGTTGCTACTCATTTTTATTTTGAGTTTTCTCTAATTTTAAGGCATGGACTAGTGTAATTCAATGTTGTATGTCGCTTCTGTTTTGTATAACTTGCATTTGAACTTGACATTAATCTCACTCATTGTTACCTTAGCTGACAGAAGTTTTTGAGTTAATAAGTGATGGAGGGTGATTTTCCCTGATGGAGGGGGACACGTGGGTATGACTCAGCATAACTGACAGCTCAGTGCGACAAATCTGCCAAGGTCCAGCATGGCAGCTCGGTACCAGGTGACACTCCAGTTATTCTGAGCTCCTCCCAAGTAAAGGAGCCCCCGAGCTCCTCCTCAGCAAGAAGCCCCTGAACTCCTCCTCAAGAAGGGAATACCCCGAGCTAAGATTCTTCCACAGAAGCATCCCGAGCCAAGGTTCTGCAAGACAGGAATCTCCCGAGCTCAAGGCACTTCGTGATGAGCTCGGGAGCCTCCTTATAAATTTATTCTGACTGACCTAAGTAGGCCACCTCGGGTAGAATCACCTCAGTATGGCACCTCCAACTCGGCACAGGGTAGCTCGGTGCAAGGTAGCTCGCAGGAAGACAACTCGGCGTATCACAGGAAGATCTCCCCTGACAACCATACTTGCCAAACCTGGAGCCCTGCACCCACGTCTCTCGCCAGGCAGCGTTGTGCCTGCCAAACCTGAGAGGTGTCCCCCGCTTGACAGAGCCGTACCTTGCAACAGTGACCTGTGCAGCCCTGGCAAGTAATGGCTGCGGTAGAGAATCAAAGGCGGTTATGTCAGATTTGACAGGGCACCATTATATAAGAATTCCAACCCCCAGAGAGAAAAGGTAATTTGTATTCGCGCTATCTGCACTCTAGCTTTCTTCATCTTCTCTGCAACTTTCTCTCAGAATTCTGACTTAAGCATCGGAGTGTTCCCGCCGGGAGAGCTCCCTGGGAATCCTTCTTTCTCTTCTTCTTCTTAGGTACCGTCCATCGCCAGCTTAGAGTGTGCCCCCTTGCTAGCTAGGAGTGCTCAGATTGCACACCATCATTTGGCACCGTCTGTGGGAATGCTTCAGAAAAGCCTCTCACCAAGCTACTTCAGAAAGACTTCCATGGCTTCCTCCAGCAACGCTGGACGAAGTGCCGACCAAAATACCTCTGGGGAACAACTTCAGCTCCCTACCATCTGCATTGGCCAGTTCACTCTACCCCTCTCCGCGGATGGAGTCCCTACCCTGAGCGCGCCTTAGATCATGGCGTCGGTAAGTGCTCCACTCCCCTCGTTGGTAGAGACGACCTTTGCAGAACCGTTAGTTCTCCCGGTGGCTGGACAGAACCAGCTGGAAAATCTGGTACACTGCATGCGAGCTATGCAAGCTCAAATGCAGTAGGTCCATCAGTTTCAGTTGTACCAGCAACAAATGCTCCACCACGTCTACCAACAGCAGTACCAGCAGCAGTTTCCACCGCTACCTCAGCATCAACAGCAAGTTCCACCTTGACACCCCGCTGCATAGCAGGTCCAGCCCCGCTGTCGCAGCGAGTGTCTCTCCCGCCGAGGAGAGACCTCCCGAACCCAGAACCCTCTCAGGAGTCAGGTCTCATCCAACGACAGGAAAGAAAGACATGTTACTCCCCCACCCCGCAGCTTGTAGTTAGGTCGGGGCGTTCTCATCCGATCAAACCCACGTTGCCTAAGCCTTTGCAGTTCGAGATCCCGTTCATTGAAAATTAGTTCAAGGTCCTGGCCGCAGACTATAGACAAGGCCCTTCGGTTCACAGCCATCGGCAGCAGTCCGAGCCCCTCCCTGGGCCTACTGAGCTCGGCAACACAGAAGCAATCAGTACTAATGTTGAGCCAGCGAAGAAGCAGTGGAGACGTCGCTGAGCTCGCTGAACTACAACCCACAACCTGCCCGAGCTCAAGAGTAAGGAAGAGGTAAACTCGGGCGAAGTGAAAGCCTGCATGTGCGTGGCCTTCTCAACAACTTTCAAAGGAGTTGCTCGCACGTGGTATAGGAACATCGCGCCCAGGTCAATAAGAATCTGGGCATAGTTTGTGCAAGTCTTTACCTCTCATTTTGTCACCAACAAGCGGTGCCCGAGAACCCAGGAGAGTCTCCTCGGCATAGTCCAGAGGGAAGGAGAGTCCATCCGGAGTTACATCAACAGGTTCAATGATGCTTGTTTGCAGATACTCGACTTGGACCCCGTAGTGCGGCTCACAACAGCCAAGAGAGGCATCACACACAAAGAGTTCAAGTGGCACGTGGTGGTCAATCGGCCCAAGACTGTAACCGAGTTTCTCAAGCTCGCGGACCAGTTCATAGGAATGGAGGAAGAGATCAACCAGAAAAATGAAAGTGTGCCTGAAAAGAGGAAAAGAGAAACTGAGTCCTCGACCCACGGGGACAGCAAGAAGAAGAAAGGCCCAGCTCGGGGGGCAATGTCAGGACAGTCTTTCCGAGCTCCTCCAGCAGATAGGACTGACTACACACCCCTGAACGCGAAGCGGTCCGAGATCCTCATGGCGATCAAAGATGCCCTGTATGTGAAGTGACTGCCCCAGCTGAAAGGGGACCCCAATGTAAGAAATAAGAATCAGTATTGTAGTTTTCATAAAGATCACGACCATAGTACCAAGAATTGTAAGAACCTCCGCGACGAGATAGAAGAGCTCATTCGTCACGGATACTTAAGAAATTTTGTACAAAATAATAATAATAATAATAAGGCAGGTCGACAAGGGGAGCAGGGTAGAGATGCTTCCAAGCCCAGCAGCAGGCAAGCAGAGCAGCCGCAGCGGCAGCCCCCTAAAGAGAGACCAGTTCGGGGGACCATTCATGTGATCGTTAGAGGATCGATCATTGCGGGCTGCACCTCAGCTACAGCTCAGACATCTGCCCGTGAGGTCGGAAGGGAAGAGCAGAACCCCCCGAAGCGGCCAAGGACAGAAGACCCAATCTTCTTCACTGAGGATGACGTGCGCGGGGTCCACTGCTCCCACGGTGACGCGTTCATCGTAAAGATAAGGATTAGTGACTTTGAAGTCAAGCGCATCCTCGTCGACTCCTGCAGTTCGGCAGATATCCTTTTCAAGACAGAATTCGATAAGCTTCAGCTCCAAGAGAGCGACCTCAAGCTTGCAAGTACTCCCTTGGTGGGCTTTAGCGGAGAGGAAGTCAGACCCTTGGGGAGAATCACTGTACCTGTGGAGGTCGGCACCTGGCCTAGCATGGTGAGACTCAACCACGACTTTTTAGTGGTCGCGACTCCCTCCCCGTACAACGCCATAATAGGTCGGCCCATCACCCATGCTCTACGTGCGGTGGTCTCCACCTATTATTTGGCGATGAAGTTCCCCATGCACTTCAGAGTTGGGATAGCGCGAGGCGACCAACCCGAGTCTCGCAAGTGCTACGTCGCCGCTCTCAAAGGAAAAGCCAAGGTGGTAGACGACCTCGAGCTGGAGCAACCTATGGAGCCTTGGGAAGAGCGAGCTGCACCTACGGAAGAGAATGTTTCCGTGCCAACTTCGACAGAGGACCCAGCTCAGACACTTCAGATCGACGCTTCTGTCGAGGAGCCTCTACGATCTCAACTGGTAAGTTTATTACTTAGAAATTTAGATGTTTTTGCATGGTCCGCAGCAGAGATGCCTGGCATAAACCCTAGCATCATCACTCACAAACTGAACACTGATCCTGTAGTTAGGCCCGTTAGATAGAAGAAATGCAACCTAGCCCCAGAGCCAGGGAGAGCAGTTGACGAGGAGGTCGGGAAGCTCCTCGCAGCCGACTTTATCAGGGAAGCCCCTTACCCAAGCTAGGTGGCCAACCCCGTTCTAGTAAAAAAGGCTAACGGTAAATGGTGCATGTGTGTCGATTATACCGACCTGAACTGAGCTTGCCCAAAGGACTGCTTCCCACTCCCCAGGATCGACCGTCTGGTGGGCGCGACCTCAGGGCATGAGTTGTTGAGCTTCTTAGACGCCTATTCGGGCTACAACCAGATCAGGATGGACCCTACTGACGAAGAAAAGATAGCCTTAATAACCGAGCTCGGCCTGTACTACTACAAGGTCATGCCCTTCGAATGGAAAAACGTCGGGGCAACATTGCATAGACTTGTAAACAAATTGTTTGATCCATTGATCGGCAAGAAAATAGAATGCTATGTAGACGACATGGTCGTCAAAACTTAGTTTTCAAATGATTTAATAAAAGATTTGCACTCTGTTTTCAAAATTTTGCTTAAGTTTAACATGAAACTAAACCCAAACAAGTGTGCCTTCGGTGTCACCTCAAGTAAATTCCTAGGGTACATCGTCAACCGGCGCCGCATTGAGGCCAACCCAGAAAAAATTAAGGCTATCCTAGATATGAGACCACCCTGAAAATTGAAGGAGGTTCAGAGGCTGAATGGTCTTATAGCCACCCTAAGCCACTTCATGTCCAAGTCGGCAGATCGCTGTCTGCCTTTCTTTAAGGCAATTAAAAGCAAAGGGTTTGAATGGACCGAAGAGTGTCAGCTCGCATTCGACGAGCTCAAAAGGTACCTCACCAGTATTCCAGTCTTAACCCAACCCGAAGAGGGTGATGTTTTGGAGCTGTACCTCACTGCAAGCGACGAGGTGGTCAGCTCAGTACTGATAAGAGAAGTATACTGGGTCCAACGACCTATCTACTATGTTAGCAAAGTGTTGTAGGGGGCAAAGACGAGGTATCCAGAGATTGAAAAATTGGCGTATGCTCTAGTCATTGCTGCTCGGAAGCTCCATCTGTACTTCCAAGCTCATACTGTCGTCGTCCTCACCAACAAGCCTCTGAGGCAAGTCTTGCTCAAGCCCGAGGTCTCTGGTAGGTTGACAAAGTGGGCCATTGAGCTCAGTGAATACGACCTCCGGTACAAGCCGCAAACTGCTATCAAGGCCCAAGCCTTAGCTGACTTTGTCGCGGAATGCACTTTCCGCACCGAAGTCCCTAGGCTGGTCGTGCCCGAGGCCCCCAGGTCGGATGAGCCCGAGGTTCCCAGGCCAGTTGGGCTCGAGCATCGTGAGGTACCAACCAGTGCAGCTTCTCTCCTAGTTAGATCAAACCTGAGCTGGGATGAGGAGCCCTGGATTCTTCACGTGGATGGCTCATCCAACCAGTAGGGCAGCAGAGCTGGAATCGTTCTGTATGGGCCAAGCGGGGTGAAACTGGAGTATGCGTTACGCTTTGAGTTCGCGGCGTCCAACAATGAAGCGGAACACAAGGGCGCTAATAGCCGGGCTGGCTCTAGCAAATGAAGTGAAAGCCAAGCACATCGTCATCTACAGTGATTATCAGCTCGTGGTCAACCAAGTTACAGGTGAATATGAAGCTCGCAAGCCAACCATGATCGCCTACTTAGCCAAAGTCAAAGAGGCTCTACTAAACTTCCAGTCACACTTCATCAAGCAAATCCCGAGATCAGAGAACGCTGAGGCCGACGCCCTATCCCGGTTAGCCAGCATTAGTGGTAATACCATGAGAACCGTGTACATAGAGAACCTGCTTCAGCCTAGCATTCTCGGGGGGGTAGAGGAGGCCGCTCCTGTCGTACAAGCAGTGCTGAGCTGGATCGATCCGCTCGCGAGCTTCCTGCTGCGCGAGACCCTCCCTGCAGATCGTAATACTGCTAGAAGGGTAGAGCGTCAAGCGGCCAAAACGTCATAATAGACGAACAACTGTACCAAAGATCTTACACGCTCCCCTATCTGCGCTGCTTGTGACATTTCGAGGCCGAGCTCGTGCTCTGCGACACTCATGAGGGCCTCTGCGGCGGACACTTGGGGGGCAGGGCTCTCGCCCAGAAACTACTACGACAGGGATACTACTGGCCAACGATGAAGGCAAATGCGATCGAGCTCGTCAAAAGATGTGACAAGTGCTAGAAGCACGCCAATATCCACCACCAGCCTGCCGTCGACCTGAAGTATCTCACCAGCCCATGGCCTTTCGCACAGTGGGGGATTGATATACTCGAACCATTTCTGGCAGCAATAGGGCAAAGGAGGTTCTTAGTAGTGGCAGTTGATTATTTCACTAAGTGGGTAGAAGCTGAACCTCTCACAACGATCACAACGCGGAATGTGCAGAACTTCTTCTGGAAGAATATAGTGTGCCGTTTTGGACTACCCCGAGAACTGATATCTGACAATAGTAAGTAGTTCGAGGATATAAAATTCCAGAACTGGTGCAAAGATATGGGAATTCAACAAAACTTCACCTCGGTGGTGCACCCTCAAGCAAACGGCCAAGCGGAGGTCACAAGCAGAGCCATTCTCCGCGGATTGAAGGCACACCTCGACCGAGCTAAGGGACTATGGGTAGACGAGCTACCCAGTGTACAATGGGCTTATCGGACCACGGTGAAGACCACAACAGGCGAGACCCCCTTCAACCTCACTTATGGCACGGAGGCAGTCATCCCAGCCGAGATCGAGGTTCCCACGCTACGTCTAGAACTGTGTGACGACAAAACAAACGAAGACGAGCTACTTACCAACCTCGACCTACTTGACGAGGTACGGGACCTCGCATATATTAGGACTGCGGCCTACCAGTAGTGAGTAGCTAGGTACTATAATGCCAAGGTCAAGAAGTGGAACCTCCGCGTCGGAGACCTGATTCTTCGTAAAGTCATGGTACCTGAGCCCGGTGTTGGTAAGCTCGGGTCAAATTGGGAAGGACCCTACTGAGTAAAGCGGGTGCTCGGGGAAGGAACGTATGAGCTCGAAAGCCTAGAAGGGAAACAAGTACCTCGGGCATGGAATATTGTCAACTTAAGACAATATTACCTATAATTACCGAGTTGAGTGAACCATAAGTCGCTCCCCCAGCCTAAGGGCTAAAATACCGAGCTAAGGACCTTGGTGCCCAATCGCCTCTTCGGCATGGGAAAACTCCAGAAGAGGGCAGACTATAAGTCGCTCCCTCAGCCTAAGGGCTAAAGCGCCGAGCTAACGAAAGACCTCAGCACCACATGAGACCTAGTCGCCTCGTTGGCATGGGTTAAGTACTTTTAATGCCAAGGCACAGGCAGCTTTGGTGTGAACCCTATGGTACATAGCCCACCTGGCATACAACAGGTTGAACCCGTTAGGGACAACCGATGTCAACTTAAGTAGCTCGGGTGCAGACAGTTTGGGCATATACCCTACTATGTTGCTCGCCCTGGTGCACATCTTGAAGTTACCCCTACTAAGTACTAGGAGACAGTTCGGGGTAACAATAGTTGAGAAACCTCCACTTCGGGTACTTAGCTCGATAGCTTGACAGTTCGGGGAAACCCTTACACCCCTTATTCCGATCAAAAAGGATAATTGCACAAGAAGGTTAAATGCACAACACTTAGCAAAACAACATATTTCATTACCAGATTTTCATTACAATGAATTTGGTACAAAAAAAAAAAAAGCTGAGCTCGTAGGCTCAAAGTACATGGACAGTTTGAACTACTTGGGGAACTCACTCGGAGCCTCCGCAGAAGTGTCAGCCTGGTTGGAAGCCTGGTTGGTAGCGTCAGCCTCTCCGATGTCCTCGTCGCCCTCCTCCTCAGAGTTCAGGTCTTCAGCGGCCTGACGAGCTACATCTCCTGTGATTCGCGAGGTAGTGATAGCACTTACATCGAGCTGTGGGAACTCGCACTTTATCAGCCACCTGCTGAGCTTGAAGCCCTTGCGGTAGGCATCCACCATTACTCCGTCGAACTCCTCTGACATGACGTAGTCTTGGACGGCCTTGACTTTGGCTTCCTCCACGGCATCAAGGAGGGCCTCAGTTCACTCCTTAACGTCAACTTCGAGGTTCTCGACCAGACGCTTCAGAGCTCCCTTCTCGTGCAGCAGTTCTTCCTTCTTGCGCAGCAACTCCTCCTTCTCGTGCTGCCACTCCTCCTTCTCTGACATCAGCGACGTAACTAGCTCTTTTTGAGCTAGCACATCAGCCTCCAGTCGGTGGATTTGGCCGCGAACTAGTTTCAGATCAGAGTGAGTTGTGCGGGCTGAGTCTTCGGCAGCCAGAGATTGCTTTAAGTGCTGCTCAGATTGGTAGGTCAGGGCGTGCACGGCATTGTTCACCTGCCAAGAGAATGCCAGTGAGCATTAGTAAAGCAACAATTGCAGAAAGTGAAAGTCGAAATGCAATGAGACTTACCCCCATGCAGTGGGTAGCTGCTCGAGCTCCGAGCTAAGCAGGGGATAGCTCGGCCCAGCTAGAGACCTCCTCAGCACACGCAGCCCCTTTGCTCTTCCGGAGGCTGTACTGCGGGTCCAAAATACTGCGGGCTGATCCTCGGGTTGATTTCCTACTTCCCAAAGTAGTTGCAGCGGTCTCGGGAGCAAGCTCGGCAGTGGCCTCGGGAGCGGGCTCTAAAGTCTCAGGGATGAGCTCCGAAATCGCCTCAGGCCTCCCAAGGTGGAAGGCTCTCCGACTCCTCCAAGTTGATCACCGGAGGAGCATCACCAGGTAGCCCGGGCTCAGGAGTAGAAGCCCGTGGGGACTCAATGCAAGCTCTCTTTGCAGCTCACTTCTTTTTCCCCTTCATCTTTCCGAAGAGATTTTTTGCATTGAATCGCTCCATAGGACCTGCAACAGAGTTTGATGTCAGTAATACTACCAAGAAGTAGAAACTGGCTACTAAGAAAAATACTAACTCTACACAAGGCAACCTACCGTGACTCAGGTCGGCCTCGATAAGCTTGTTCTCGGTGAGGTGGTCCTTGTAGTTGAAGCTGAGCTCCGCCCAAGATTGAAGCACCTCACTTGTATTCTTGTCCAACCTAATGCCGGAGTCTTGAATGGCTACCCTCCAATGAGTAGGGAAGGGCCACCCCGCGGTGTTACAAACTACAAAGTAGTCTCGTTTCTAGGCCGGGACTTTACTGGGAAGTTTGTGTAACAACTTGAAGCCAGGGCGGGGGGACAGGTAGTAGGTCCGCCTGTGCTCAGGGAGAACGCTAGATGCATTCTTCTTTATTGACAAGATAGAAGAAAAAATGTCAAGATCAAGGGGAAAGGCGTAGTCAAAACAGAGGAAAATTGTACCGACCATGTTCCGGAGAGAGTTCGGGTGGAGCTGATCTATCGTTACATCAAAGTGATTCAACACTTCAACAATGACAGGGTGCAGTGGAAGGCGAAGCCCAGCTGCGAGCTGTTCCCCGAAAATCACGATCTCGTCGCGACCGTGCTCCTAGGGAAAGTCGCCCGCGGGAAGATGGTAGGTGTACTCCCTAGGAAGGTTGTACTAGGTTATCAGGCTCCTAAGCCTGTCTACCGTCATGGTAGAAGGACCAAACTTGTCTGGTATCTGACCTCTATTAGAGGTGGATGCCGGGTTGCCCGAGGTCTTACGCATCTCGTAGGTGGAATGTGCTTCAGAGGCACCTACTTGAGCCGAGGTACCCACCTCGGGCTCATCTAGGAGACTATCCGCTGGAGCCGGGGCACCCACCTCGGGCTTGTCTAATTGACTGTCGAAGCTATTGTCTGACATAGCTACAGACTGAGAAATAGGCTAAAGGAGACTAGCTACAAAATCGAAATTGAAAAACTGGAAACAAACTGAAAGAAGGAGATAGGGAGACTCACCCAAGAAAATGCAACCAGACAGAAAAAGGGACAAACTGGAGAACCTGAGCTGAAGACCTTAGACGCGACCTCAAGGCGAGTGCTAGTTAGCTTATGGCGGAGAAAATGATGGGGGTCCCCCCCTATTTATAGCCGGTATGCCCGAGATTCAACAGTTGAGATCAAGACAATCTAACGGCTCTCAAGAAAACCGGCTGCATGACCCTCGAGGTGAAATCAGTTTACCGCATTTTTTGACGTCTGCGGAGTCTATAAATCGCGTCACGTCCGCGTGTGAACTGTACGCGATTCGGGTTATTCTTGGTTGAGCCAAACGACAAATTGGTCCGACCGGTGAATTCTGACAAGGCAGCCTAGACCTCGGGCCAAATCCACCCGTCACGTCGTGAACTCCCCGCACCAGGTTAGGACCCCTGGCTTGAGGAGTGGGGGGCAATTGATGGAGGGTGATTTGCCCCGACCTCATCATAGGGGGACACGTGGGCATGACTCAGCATAAGTGACAGCTCAGCGCGACCAGTCCGCCAAGGTCCAGCATGGCAGCTCGATACCAGGCAACACTTTGGTTATTCCAAGCTCCCCCCAAGTAAAGGAGCCCCCGAGCTCCTCCTCAGCAAGGAGCCCCCGAACTCCTCCTCAAGAAGGGAACACTAATGAGAGTAGAATTTATCATATTTTTATCCCCAAATATTGTGTCTCTCAAACCTAATTAGTATTTAATTGGACTCATATGTCTTGTATTTCGGTTCGGGACATGAAAAGAAGGCATCAGGAACAAAGAAAGGCAATTCGGATGATTTTTCACAGTTTCGGCATCGTTCAGTAATCTAGGCCTAACTCCCGTATCTGAACTCCGATTGGGCTGATTCAAGACCCACTGGAAATCTAAGAGAAAAATCCACAACTTTTGTGTTTTAGGCTTTTGCAGATTCAGCGTGCATCAAAGTCAAATCCAGGCCTGAAGTTGGGGCAAATTCGTAGGAAGGCCCAATCCGCAGCTGAAGCCCAACTTGCAGAAAAGCCTAGCTGAAGCACAATTCGCAGACAAGGTCTAATACGAATCCAAGAACAAGAAACTGAGAAGAGTCCTACCAGATCTAAATTTATGATGTAATCCCAGAAAGATAAAGAGATTGAGTTCATTAGATGAAGAGATAAGAGTAGGATTAGACTAGGACTTTCTAATCTTGAGAAATTAACTTCAAGAAAGAGTAGGAGACCACCCCCTCCCCTTAAGCTATATAAAGGGGTAGGGGTCAGACTAGAGAGGCATCACTCAATCTCTGGATTGAATAAAGAAGCAAAGAAGCAATCAATCAAGAAAGGAGAAAACAAATCAAGAAACTTGGGGAAGGTGATCAAGAATTCAAGAAACCTCAAGAAGAAGGTGGCGGCAAGAAGAAGAGATCTCAACACCATGGGAGAATTCAAGAGTTCTTTCTTTCCCTTTGTTTGCTTTAATCCTCTTATCATGAACTGATTTGTTTCTTGCTAGGGCTGAGGAAAGCCTAATCATGTTATTGAATATATTTTTATCTTTATGATTTAGCCAAGATTGTGATTTTCATATAGTCTATGAATTATTGTGCTTAATGCAATTAAGAGCTTGGTCATCTCTTAATTGATTTGAGTTATATGAATGAATCGAGAAAGGAATTCACATAATCGACTGAATAATTCATAGTGTGAATTGAATGGTATATAAAGATATATATACATGATTCATCTGAATTTCATGGTCTTCTTGGACTTAATGCACTCCCATCTTGAGAGTTCTACTCGAGAGATCGAAGGGCTACCTGATGGGCATAGGTTTAGTATATCTCGAGAGAGAATATTAAATAAAATTGGAAAGACTTCAGCTTATGAGAATGACAACTAATCTTGGTAAATCGAACCCATAAATATTCGTTGCATTGGTAAATCGAACCCAAAAGCCCTAGCGATTCCATCCTTTGAAGATTCGATTAGTGATCACCTTCGCTTTTATTTTCTTATGCTAATCTTTATTCTCAATAGTCCTTACTCAATTCTGAATTTTGGTTGTCTAGATAATTAGGGAAGATTGTGGTTCTAATACTTATTTTTTTAAATCCCTGTGGAAACGATATTTTATACTATTTGATAACTAGTGCACTTGCTAGGGTTATATATTTATAGCTATCAAATTTTTGGCACCGTTGCTGGGGATTTAATCCTAAATTAATATTAGAACTTGTTAACCTTGATTAATTTGGACTTTTTTTCTTTCTTTTTTTTATTTAAAGAAATGCTTGGGAAGTATCCTCACCATGGAATACCAGTTTGGCATCAAATTCAAACTTTTTGTAATAGTATTACTCCATCCTATCACTCCATTATTGATGCAGCAACAGGTGGCACAATCATGAGAAAAGTACCAGAGGAAGCCTATGACCTAGTGGAGTAGATGATATCAAATAGCTACCAGTGGAGCAATGACCGAACCAATCAGAGGGGAGTACACCACATCGATTCCTTTGCAGCCCTATCTGCGCAAATTGCTAATCTGAATAAAAAACTTGATACTTTTAATATTGCAGCCATTAATACATCATCTAGCATCTCATGCAATTTATGTGGTCAAATAGGACATATAAATTCTGATTGTGAATTAAATAGTCCTTTTATTTTCCATGAGAATGCTAATTTTATCTTTCATGTTGGCAGGCCGAATTTCAATCCCTACTCAAATACATACAACCTAGGGTAGAGCAATCATCCAAACTTTTCATGGAGCAACAATCAACAAAAGGTACCCATGGGATTCCAACAACAGCCACCCCCACAAGAAAAAAAGAGTAATTTGGAAGAGATGATTTCTAAGTTCATCAATGCTACCGAAGCAAGATTCCAAAGCCATGAAACATCGATTAAGAACTTAGAAGTTCAAGTAGGGCAGATTATAAGCATGTTGTCAGAAAAAAAAGAGGGACGGTTACCCAGCAACACGGAGAAGAATCCCAGAGAGCAAGTAAACGCCATAGCCTTACGAAGTGGAAAGATAGTTGGTGAAATCCAGAATGACGACAAAGAAGTTGAGGCAGCCGATTCTCAAATGGAGATCGAAGGGAGTACACCTAAACTGAGTTTAGATGCTATTAAACTTCCTCTCCCTTACCCTGAAAGAATTTTGAAAGATAACTTGGATGAGGATGTTAAGGAGGTTTTGAACAATTTGGAGGCCGGTCAAGATGGGTCCAAGCCAAGACAAGGTACTGCGCATTATATGATATTGCCAATTTCTAATAAGAGACCGTTACCCTCTGTTTTGCAGGCTCCTGTTCCATATTTAAACCCACCCATGATGGATGGAAGGGGAGCACACCGAAAGCTGAAACCACGAGAGCTAGAGGATTTGATTCATGATAGGGAAGCTTGTTTTTTCCTTTTTCTTTTTTGTTTTTACATTTCTAGTTTAGTTTTTTTGCCCTTTCTTTGCATTTAACCTCACATTGGGGACAATGTAAGTTTTAAGTGTGGGGGAGGGGATTTAGGATTTAGGTTGTGTTTTAAAATTTGATTTAGGTCGTGTTTTCTGCATTTTCTAAAAAAAAAAAGAAAGAAAAAAAATCAAAACCTCAACTCTTTTGAAATCAATTGAAACAATGTTCTAGGAATTTTTTTGTGAACCTAGTATTGATGCACAATTAAGACATACACGACCTATCTGAAGTCATTTCCAGTTAAGCTAGTCCTAAATTCAGGTTTAAGTAAATAGGGTAGATATTTTTGGTAGGATGGAGCATAAAATGCACCTACCAACAAAGTAATTCAATAGTAGAATGGAGCATAAAATGCACCTACTAGCCAGCAATTCAAACAGTAGGATGGAGCATAAAATGCACCTACTGACCCAGTAATCCTAAAAGTGAGATGAAACATAAAATGCATTCACTTCCACCAAAGAAAAAAAAAGAGAGAGAAAAAAAAAAGAGAAAGAAAAAAGAGAGAGATGAGATAAAAATGTTTTTCCAAGTTTACTACCTGGTTTGTAGTAGCAAGAATTAGATTGACTGATGAATGAGTCGTGTATGACTTAGTTGTGTTGATTCAACGGTTTGCAATAGTTAACCTAGAATATTTGTGGAAAAAGAATGAAGGAGAGTTGAGTTTAAAATTCAATAGGCTAGCTAGTTTGTTTTTGTTTTATTTTTGCTTGAATTCTGTTTTGCCCGAGGACTGGCAAAGTTTAAGTGTGGGGGGATTTGATGAGAGTAGAATTTGTCATATTTTTATCCCCAAATATTCTGTCTTTTATACCTAATTAGTACTTAATTGGACTCATATGTCTTGTATTTCGGTTCAGGACATGAAAAGAAGGCATCAGGAGCAAAGAAAGGCAATTTGGATGATTTTTCACAGTTTTGGCACCATTCAGTAATCTGGACCTAACTAGCGTATCCGAACTCAGATTGGGCTGATTCAAGACCCATTGGAAAGATAAGAGAAAAATCCACAACTTTCGTGTTTTGGGCTTTCACAGATTCAGTGTGCATTAAAGTCAAATCCGGGCCCGAAGTTGGGGCAAATTCGTAGGAAGGCCCAATCCGCGGCTGAAGCCCAACTTGCAGAAGATAGCTAGGCACAGGGTAGCTCAGTATGGCACCTCCAGCTTGGCACAGGGTAGCTCAGTGCAAGGTAGCTCACAGGAAGACAGCTAGGCGTATCACAGGAAGATCTCCCATAACAACCATACCTGCCAAACCTGGAGCCTTGCACCCACGTCTCTCGCCAGGCGGCGTTGTGCCTGGCAAACCTGAGAGGTGTCCTCCGCTTGATAGAGCCGTACCCTGCTACAGTGACCTGCACAGCCCTGGCAAGTAACGGCTGCGATAGAGAATCAGAGGCGGTTATGTCAGATTTGACAGGGCACCATTATATAAGAACTCCAACCCCTAGAGAGAAAAGGTAATTTGTATTCGCGCTATCTGCACTCTAGCTTTCTTCATCTTCTCTGCAACTTTCTCTTAGAATTCTGACTTAAGCATCGGAGTGTTCCCGCCGGGAGAGCTCCCCGGGAATCCTTCTTTCTCTTCTTCTTCTTAGGTACCATCTATCGCCAGCTTGGAGTGTGGCCCGCTACCAGCTAGGAGTGCTCAGATTGCGCACCATCAATAAGTAATGTGGATTCATACTTGAACATATGATGACTCAGGTGATTTATGCTTTGATGTTACCTCCTTGTCAAATGAGAATTTCTATATGGTGAAAACAATGGAGGAGGAGCAGTAAGCTTGTCACAACTGGTATATTTCTGAAACTTCCCTTCTGCTAGTTACCTAATTGTAGATTGTTTTTGGATCTATATTTCTTTGCTTGTGGTTTAACAATCATACTTATTGCTGATAACATCAATTATGCAGATGTGGTTATTGATTTCTTATACTTTTTTTATTTTACATGTATATGTAGAACCTCATCAGTCTGGCAAGTTCTGAGAGCTCCAAAGCTGAAACCACTGGTGTGAGACTAAAAGAAGGATCATAAATCAATAAAAGCTTGCTAACTCTTGGAACTGTGAGAACCTAGACATTATTATAGCAATAGAAATACTCATCTTTGGAATTCTGGATGCTTTTGAAATTTTTAATGAGCACATTTCTAGTATATGATAACTAATTGCTGGACTTGAATCATTATTAATAGATACTTTTCTTTCTTTCCAATGTTCATGTTGTTCATTGGTAACTAAAAAAAAAAAAAACTCTTGGTGTAGTAATTGGAAAAATATACTATCAGTAACATGCATGAAATCATCTTAATTTTCAACTACAGTTTGATTTACTTATGCAATTGTATTCTATCTTGCCAACCATTTTGGATTTTCCTTTAACCAAAATCAGACTATTAAAGGTCAAAATGTATACCGATAGAAAGAATCATTGGTATAGCTTAACTTATACTAACAACATGTAGGTATAAATCAAAGAAAAAAATACAAACCTAAGCACTACCCATTGACATCCCTACCAAGGACACTCATAACTTCCCTCAACCCACCTAAAAACCACCTGGTAAACCTCCTATGCTAACAGATTCCACCAGCTTGATGAGAAGGCTATGTTCGGATCTTGCAACAAAGAAAGAAACCTGTCTCTTATGGGCAAACCATTCCAAGGATGGGAATGACAATTACAAAAATTTAACATTTCTATTCTGGTTCAAACTTAAGAATAAAATCCATCATATATCCATGACAAATTTAGAGTCAAACCTATAATATCCATTAAGTGGATCATGCACTGTTGCACCATATAAAAGGATAAGAGGCTTAACATATCAAACATGAATATGGTGGCACAGAACCCAAGAAACTAATTTTCCAAACATCAATTGTTTATCCTTAAGTCAGTAAATAGGCAAAAAATATCATTATTAATTTTCACCCAAAACTTGCACTAAATATTGTATTTGTTAGAGCTAGCCGAATAAGGGTAGATTAGTCATTTTATTTTTGTTAAGTTATGTGCTTATGTGGCAGTCTTAATAGAGACTTCCTATCCCATACTTAAGTGAGGGCAGTTTAGTCTTTGTACTACTAATTAGAGGCTGATCCATATTAAGGGTCAACTAATAGGGTTTAATCTATCAAGTTCGATTGTTCTCTTCATCATCATCATCTTCTTCTTCTTCTTCTTCTCTTCTCTTGGTTCGAACTACTGTAGCTACAGAACAAACATGGTATCAGAGCAGGACGTTGCTCTCTAAATCTCCTCACAGATTCATGACCTACTCCTTTCTGTTCGTGACCTCATTTTGTTTTCTTCTTTCTGGGCTGAAAAATGGAGAACACTGATTCGACCTAGGTCTGAGAACAACTTCAGAAGTGGATGGTCGACTGAAGCTCTCCATCGAAGGTTGGTTACCTCCTTTTTTTTATGTTGTTGGTATTTCTGGGTTGAAAGCCTTCAAAATCTACGGGAACTGATCAGAACCTAGAGAACTAGGTTGTTTGTAGCCTTGGTTCTTGGAAAAAGGTCCAAGAACAGGCTGTGTTTACAGTGGCCGAATGGTGTAAGGGTATGTTTGACCCTTTTTTGTTGGTCTGTAGTTGTTTTGAAGCCCTTGTTGGTCACAAGTGACTTGAATTGAATGATAGGTTACTACAGTGGCAGCAGTTGATGTTTTCTTTGGAGTTGTAGTGCCCTCTGAAAAGGTCAGACAGATCTGTACCATGTGTGACAGCTATGGTTGTGTGGTGGTGCTTGTGATGCTCAATCTCTATTGAGCAGCTTCAAGAGGGCTTGTATAAAATTAGTGAGTTGCTGAATTAATGTCAGTGTGATTCATGATTTTGTGAAATCAGTAGTGGTGTGAACAAGAACAAAAGTTTGTGTACCTATCAACTATGTTTGGGGACTGCTATAGTGTCAGGAACATCAAACTCCTGACAATAGTACTTACTTCGCTACCGGGAATTCAGATTAGAAGTAGCATTGGAAGAGCATCATGGCAGCAACTAGAGATGGTCGTAGTGATCAGAAACCTAGTGTGGTGATTCCCTCTGACTATCTGGGTGTGCAGATGACGTCAATTGAACTTAATGGTGAGAACTATGTACCATGGGCCAAGTCAGTGGAAGTTTTTCACAAGGCAAAGAGAAAAGTGAAGCATGTGAAGGAAGATAAACCACCTGCTGACTCTTCAGGGTTTGATGACTGGGAACAGGAAGATGCCCAAATCATGACATGGTTATGGAATAGTATGGAACCCAAAAAGAGTGCCAACTTTATGTTCTTAGATACAGCTAAGGACAAATGGGAGCATGCCAAGAAGCTTTATTCTGAGCAGGATAATACTACAAGGGTATATAAGCTCTATCAGGAGTAATTTGGTCTGCAGCAAGGGAATAAAACCCTAGAAGAATACTATGCCAGTATGAAGAACCTCATAAATGAACTCAATGTCTATCATCCCCTCACTCCAAATTTTAAAGTTCAACAACAACAGAGGGAACAAATAGATGTCACTAGCTTCTTAGTGGGGTTGAAATCAGAATATGAACTAGTTAGGGCCCAAATATTAGGGGGCTCTACTCTTCCTACACTTGAGGAAGTGTTTGCACGGCTTCGTAGGATTTCTTTGGGGCCTACAGAGAATCCCACACAGTCTGACAGATCAACATTTGTGATAGCCAGAGGAGGTGGACGTGGTACTAAAGGTGAAGGACATGCCTCCTGAGGAGGTCGTGGTGGTTCTATATTTGGCCGTGGTGGTGGTCATGACTCAAGGGGAGGCCGTGGTAAAGGAAAAAGTAACTCTACAAGAAAGTGTACCCATTGTGGCAAGGACGGACATTCGGTGAATTTCTGTTATGATATCCAAGGCCCTCCTTCTACATGGGCCAATCATGCAGTAACTGGTGGGGTTGATGTCAGTGATAACCAATAGGAAGATCTAACTCCTTCCACATCTACAGTTGTTTCCGGGAAGGAGATGGTGAGTGTACCGCGTGATGAGTATGAGCGGTTCCTCCAAACTACATTGCATACTACTGCCACCCTTGCCCACTTAGGTATAGCTTGTCTATCATCCAAACCCTCTTCCTGGATTATTGACTTTGGAGCCTCTGATCACATGACCGAGACTCCAGGTGTGTTCTCTTCCCTCTCTGAAACTTCCATATCTCAAACTGTTACCCTTGCCAATGGTTCCTCTTCTCCCATCTGTGGTGTTGGTAATGTTGACACGACTTCTCTTTCATTATCATATGTTCTATATGTCCCTAAGTTTCCATTCAATCTTATGTTTGTTAGTAAATTAACCAAGAATCTTAATTGCTCTATTACATTTTTCCCTTCCTTTTGTGTTTTTCAGGATCTCAAAACGGGGAAGAAGATTGGTGGGGGGCATGAGGCTGGTGGGTTTTATTACCTTGACGGTGGTGGATCGTCAGTTGCACTTCAGACTTCACTCACTCCTCTACAGTGGCATTTTCGACTAGGACATCCATCTCTTAAGGCACTCAAGATACCGGTTTCGTCTTTGAGTCATTTGTTGTTTTTATAGTGTGAGTCATGTCAGTATGGAAAACATTGTCGTGTTCCATTCAGTCCTAGAGTTGAAAGTCGTATGTTGAGTCCTTCTGCTTTGGTTCATTCAAATGTTTGGGGCCTGATTAAAATAAGTCTTATAATGGTTACAAGTATTTTGTCACTTTTATTGATGATTGTTCAAGGATGACATGGATTTATTTAATGAAAGAAATGAGTGAATTATTTTCCATTTTTCAAAAATTCCATGCTGAAATACATACACAATTGGTGTTCCAATCAAAGTTCTTCGTTCAGATAACGATTGTGAATACTTTCTTACTTCCTTTCAACAGTATTTAGAACAGCATGGCATCATTCATCAAACTTCATGTGCATCCACTCCTCAACAAAATGGGGTGGCTGAATGAAAAAACCGTCATCTCCTTGAAACTGCTCGGTCTATTTTTCATCATATGAGTGTTCCTAAACGATTTTGGAGTGATGTTGTACTTACTACGTGTTTCCTTATTAATCGGATGCCCTCCTTCATTCTTCATGGGCAGTCTACCTTCTCTATCTTGTTCCCCACCTTGTCTCCCTTTCCATTAACACCTCGTATCTTTGGCTGTGTGTGCTTTGTTCACAATCTGAGTCCTGGAATAGACAAACTGGATGCACACTCTATTAAGTGTGTCTTTCTTGGCTACTCTCGGACTTAAAAAGGGTATAAGTGTTACAATCCCATTACTCAAAAGTGCTATGTTTGTCCTGATGTCACCTTTTTTGAGTCTGTCCCCTTCTTCTCGGGACCTGAAGTATCAGTGTCTCCACCTTTGCTTCCTCTTCCTCTTCCAGTCAGTGATCCCGTTTTGGGTGTTCCAGTTGGGGTTGACCCTTCACCTCCTCCAGTGCAGCTCCCTACTGAACGACCACCGATCCGACATGTGTATACTCATCGATAGACACCGACTCCTCCTCCAGCTTCTACCTTGTTTGTGGATCCTGTTGTTGCTCCTATCCCTGAACCTTCAGGACTTGATCTTCCCATTGCTTTACGAAAAGGTAAACATAGTTGTACCCTCCATCCCATTTCCAATTTTGTTTAAGTATCTCGCCTTTCCACTTCACATCGCCAGTTTGTTTCACTATTGTCATCTATTTCTATACCTAAGAATGTCTAAGAGGCTCTTAGCTCACCTAGGTGGCGGCAGGTAATGGAGGAGGAACTCTCTCCCCTTCAGCATACTCACGCGTGGGAGCTCACTACTCTTCCACCTGGTAAGCATGTTGTGGGTTGTAAATGGGTGTATACTATTAAATACTTGCCAGATGGTAGTGTGGAGCGTATGAAGGCCAGACTTGTTGCTAAAGGTTATTCACAGTTGTATGGAATGGACTATATGGAGACCTTCTCTCCAGTGGCTAAAATTGGCTCTGTCCGTGTCTTAATTTCCCTGGCAATTATGTATGATTGGCCCTTGTTTCAACTTGACATTAAAAATGCCTTCCTTCATAGTGACCTTATGGAGGAAGTATATATGGAGCAACCACCTAGGTTTGTTGCTCAGGGGGAGGATGGTAAGGTGTGCAGACTGAAAAAGGCAATTTATGGGTTAAAACAATTGCCTCGTGCTTGGTTCGGGAAGTTTAGTGAAGTGGTGAAGAATTTTGGAATAAAACAATGCCAGATTGACCACTTGATGTTCAACTATGATTCAGAAGCTTGAAAGATTTTATTAGTGGCCTATGTGGATTGATGAACATACATTTTATCTATAATTTATGAGGTCTTTGCATGGATTTTTATGTCGTTTTTATTTAATTTTGCCCTAATTTAGTTTAATGATAAGAAAAGATTTCAGGGGTAATTAATCCAAGAAAAAGAAAGAAAAAAAGGCAAGAAAAGAAGGTTCAAAAAGACCAATTTCAGCCCAACCCAGTTATGGAAGCAAGAGAGCATACTTCGGCCCAAGAAGTACAAGTTGATTCCTTGTAAAAAACCCAAGAAAAGAAAGCCTAGTAAAAAGTAAAATTCGGCCCAGTAGAGAAGAACCATTCTCAGCCCAAAAGAGCAGCCTAGAGTGTAGTTATCATGTGCTAAGAGGGAGCCTAAGTGCAGCCCAAAGAGATAGGAGCAGCAACCCTTAAAAGGCTTTCAAGAGAACTCTAGAAAGTTCAAGAAGGGGGTGTAATACACCCCATTCTAGAGGCTTCAAGAAGGGGCAAGAGCCCCCTTGAAAATCTATATAAGGAGGCCTCTAGAAGGGGAGAAAGGTGTTCAATTGCTTGAGAGAAAGGCTCTCCCACTCTTAGAGGTGCGAACACCTTGAAGAGAAGAGAAGAGAAGAGAAGAGAAGAAGGGGCTAGGCACAAGGAGGAGAAGAAGAAGGGTTGAAGGAGTTCAAGTCAAGCTAGCAAGAAGAGAAGGTGAGTTCGAAATTGGGGGTTTTTTATTCAAAGATCTATTGTAATAATTTCATTCTAGTTTCATTTTCCTTTGATTCGAATTCAGTTTCCTTGTTGTAATTTTTTTCTTTCTCCCTCTTCCTTTCTTTCTTGATGTAATTAAGTTTGTAAAATTTCATTTCAACAATCAATTTCTTTTTGATTCATTCGAATGGGTGTGAATTGTTTTGAAAGTTTCTTGAATAGGGGTTAATTGTAGATCAATTCAGCCAATTAAACTTTCAAAACTCGGATATGAATTCTTAGATCTGAGATTGCAAGATATGAATTGCTTGAAAGAGAATTCAGATCTACAAATTTTCAGATTGGCCGAATTGATCTAAGCTTGGAATTCTTATAGTGTTTGAGAAAGACTCTAGGAATTCAGATCTACTATTCAAGAACTGAATTACATGCAAGGTTAGAGATAATTTGCACAATTCAGTTGGTGATCAATTCAGATTTGAATTGATGTCTTAGATGTGTTTGAAGAAATGCATACATGAATGATTAGATTCTTGCTAGAGATAGAAGAATCGTCACTCATGCATAGGATGAACATGCGCTTAAGAGAGGCTGTTCATGACCTTGGGGTTATACCAAACCAAAGCTCAATCACAATCTATTCAAATGATTCAATTTGATTGATTGCTGAATTATGATATTAACATTAACTGCTTACTCTTCTAACTTGAATTGAAGGCAATTGGACCAATAATTTAGATGGATTTTAGTTTAGGATTTTTAGCTTTTGAATAAAGTTGTGATTTATTGTTGATCAGATAAGAAGTGCCCAATTTAGTATTTGTAATTGTTTCCTAAATCCTCGTGTGAACGATAGTTTATTCACTACTTTACTACTTGAACGGCTAGTGCACTTGCTAGTGTCACAATGAGCCACATCATGGGTTCCTTTTTAATGAAAAATAAAGGGATTTCTCTTTTATAATGATTTATGTAATCAGTTATTAGTATTTTATACTGATCTAGATTTTGCATTGCTGCAAATGTCCAATAGAATTGTACTGTATTGAGTATTTGTATTGTGGGTTGAAGCTATTTACTCATCAGGCTGTGCAGTTTCAACCATTACTGGTTATAGGAAGGACCTTAGGTGGATTAAATTGCAACCCTTAGATGTTAAGATACGATAGCTTATGATTATAACCCCTAAACTGTAGAGAGTTCATACTGAGAAAAGGCTTTGTTTTCCTCCCCAAGTGCTTGACAGTGCTGAAATGTTGCTTGAAAGATGGTTTATGTCTCATCTGTACTGCCAATGTTGATTTGCTCTTTGTTTTTATTGTGTTTCAGTGCTGTTTGGATTGGAAAATCCATCGACAGATCTCAGAAGATTGAGTAACATCATGGTTCAAAGTATCGATACGATATATGCCCCGTATCATATCTTTTGAAAAAGATACAGTCCAAAACGCTTGTTTCCAGGTGTTTTGGACCCCCAACTTTTTTTAATAATAAAAAACATCTTATAAGCTTCCCAAAAAATCAAACTTTGAAAAAAAAAGTGTGTATCAGCTGTTTTTAAGTACCGATACGATGATACGGTCAAAATACATATCATATCGATACTTTTAACCTTGAGTAACATAATTTGGCAAGTCTGCAACTTGCACTTTTGGCCTTATAGTGATATTTTTGGGCATGTATATTTGCTGTTGAAGGTTACAGGAGTGTGGACTTACTGTAGTTACTTGGGAAACTTTCTATCTCAGCATTGGGTGTGCTTGTGCATGGTTGATTGGTTGAATTGACAGAATAGGTGCTGGAAGTGGTTGATTCGGAGAGTGAAGATTATCTTGAGACAGTGCTACACATTTCAGTCTCTTATGAGGACTTTATTGTTTATCATACTTTTTTTATTGGTTACTTGGTTTTATCATACATTATTTCATTATTTCAAATTTTGTTTTCTTTATTTTTCTTTTTAGGTTGCATATGTAAGGAGCAACTCTAAATGTGTGGATGGAGACATTGGATCATATATGTTAATTGTTTATCATGAAGGCATTTTTGAAATTATTATACATTGGGTTGGGTAAATTACAAAGACTCCGCTGTACTATGGTGTCAGCGACAAAGACCCCCTTAAACTTTAGTCTTTAGACAAAAACCCCCTCTATTAGCGCTCCATCAGTTAACTTTGAAAAAGATTCTCACCCAACTGTTTAAAGCTTTCCAAATGCCCAAACTACCCTTTTTTAATGTATTTTATCATTTTCCTTAATTTATGAAATTATCTTACTTTGTTTTTACACTTTGTACTGTTCATTGTCTTCTCCAATGGAGAAGATCCATTTACAGAAAGAGAGAGAAGAGATCAACAACATGAGCCAGAAAGCAGAGTATGTTGTTTTCCCGGTTGCTTTGTTGAAGTAACATATATCCATTTGGGTCAGTTAGGTTTTAAGAAAAATGGAAAGAAAAAGAAAATAGAGAGTTTAGTGAGGAATTTTTGTAATTTAACACCTTCTGTCATTTGACTTAACAACCAAGGGGGTATTTGTCACAATGTAAAATTTCAAGGGGGTCTTTGTCGCAAATTGAAGTTCAAGGGGTCTTTGTCATTGACCCCATAGAATAAGGGGGTCTTTGTAATTTACCCAAAAAAGAAAAAGAAAAAAAAAAGAAAAAGAAAAAGAATCTTTGAATGTAATTTATATTTATCATAAAATTATAGATTTTAATAGAAATTTGTAAGTAAATTGATAAGTTGCAAGCATGGTTTTCAAAACCGGACTGGATCGGATGATTGGACCAAAAAAATTGGGAACCGGTCTGTTTTACCCTAGAACCATTATTCGCCAAAAACCGTTGATTTGGTCAGCAAACCGTTGACCCGAACGGTTGAACCATCCAACGGTTTTGGCCATTTTTTTATTTTTTATTTTTTTTAGAACTGGCCATTCGTTTGGTGAACGGTCTGACCGTTCGACCCATCAATCGAACCCTAACCAGTTCATTTTCCAGTTCGATTTTAAAAACCTTGGTTGCAAGTTTCTTTTATTTAATACAAATGCATATTTTTTTAGAAAAATAATTCTATTTTTTTATACCAATTTGGACAAAAAGCATCATTATATCATTAGGAGAGTTATATGTTTTCAGGTTTTTAGTGACAATGTTAAACCGTGACTAGTTCACGGAAATTGTAATCAAGGCTCAAATTATTGATACGCCCAATACGCAAATAGGGGCATACTTTGAACCTTGATAGTAATGATCAAGTAGTGTCATCTCTATAGTTTTCTTGTATTCAAAATGCTTCATTGAATAGCAATACCTATGTGCGAACATTTGCTAATAGGGGTTTCGTTTTACTAGGTTAAATGTGGTTTTCAAAATTCAATACTCACCTCATGTGAATGACTTGATTCAAATCAGCAATCATTATTGCCTTTTAAGCTATTTATTTGTAGGTTTTGATAAAATTCAACTACATTTGGCTTTTATCTATTCTTAATTCCTGAATAAAATGGATGCTTTTGATTAGTTAGGGACTAGGGGTAATACCAAATGGGCAAACTGGGCCAGGTTATGTAGGGTCGAGGTCACACTAAAAAATAAAAAAAAAAGAAATTTTATTGTAAACAAATAATAGTTATTTAAAAACAGCTTATGCTTATATATCAAAATAGTTATCCATAAGGATAAACCGTGCATACCAAATGGTTTCATGGGGTCTTTATCAAAATTAACTAGTGGGGACATTTGTGATGCACAGGATTTGTTAAGTAAAAGCTAAATAATAGATAGATAGAATCATTTACTAAGGTGGCATTTGGTAGCATATATATATCGTGGATGGGACCTTTTTAGTCCTGTCTACGGTAAGATATGGCATTCTGCTATGTGTGGGCAATCCTCGTCCACAAAATAGCATGGACAGGGAGAGGCTACACCCCAATTTATCATCCACAGTATTTTCTCGTGGATGGTCCACACTATGGTCTAGATAATTTGTGGGAAGGTTTCAATGTGACACACCTATGTTACATTGATCCAATTATTCACATTTTATTTAATCTTTTAATAATTTTAAAATTTTAAAATTTTAACATGTATCAATAAAATAATATTTGTTAAATGTTAATTCTAGCACAAGTTCGATGGTTCTCCTTCTCAATTATTTTTTCATTATTTAAATATTAATTTTTAATATTTTTATCAATAAAATAATATTTGCAATATTATTTTTTATTTTTTTAATATTTTTTAATTATTTAAAAAATGTAATTGTTGTCTACATGTTGATGCCTTCTTTTTTATCTTGGGTGAATTCTAACTTTCTATGATATTCAAAGGGATCTCGCTTTTTGGAAGGCAAGGTACCTCCCTAAGGGAGGTAAACTAACACTAATCAAAAGTATCATGTCGTGATGTCAAGCCTTCCTAGTTACTATAGTTCCATGTTCTGGTTCCTTTCAAAAGTTTCAAACAATTTAGAGAAGATTCACGGGGATTTCTTATGGAAGGAGTAGAACAATGATAGAATATTGATCTAGTGGACTGGACTAGCATTTGCTCTCCCAAGCAGATGGGTGGTTTGGGAATTTATTGAAATGTAGATATGAACACTTCCTTAGTATAAGCAAATGACACCAGAGATTTAATGTTGAAAGATATAGTTGATGGAGTAAATAGATAGCACACAAAGTATGGGCTTTGTAATGAAGGGTGGGATACAAATAAATCTACATGTATCACTAATAGAGCAGTTTGGAAGGGAATCCATAAGTATTTGAGCTCATTTTATTGAAGTCATTGCCAATAAACTAGGTAATGGCACTTAGCTGAGATTTTGGTTAGACATTTGGTCTAGTGACAAGACTCTAACTGACCTATACCCCAGCCTTTTTAATGTTGTTAGCAATAAAGATGTTACACCTATAAAAATGTTCTCTACTAATGGCCCTAATGGAGTTTAGGGCCATTAGTAGAGATCTTATTGTTCCAACTTCAGTAGTACCAACCAATTGACACTAAGGATGACACTAGGATCTAGAGGTGGGATAGTAAAGGAACTTTCTCAGTAAAATCTATGATGCAACATCTTGACCTGGGTGTAGTCCCTCTTTTCCTCATAAAAGTAGCTTGGGCTCATAAGTCCTAATGTGCCTTCAAAGGTTGCATTCTTTGTCTGGATGGTAGCCTCTAGCAAGTGCTTGACCAAAGACAAGCTAAGCAGAATAGGCATTCATATCATTTTCCCCAATTATCCACTTTGCAATGCTGATTTGAAAACTGAAGACTATCTTTTTTTGCATTGCTCAATAAGTGGCCTTATTTGGGATCACTTGCTTGTTGGTCTACAATTCTACACCTGAGCTAGGTCTTCCCTAGTACCATTCTAGGCTTCTTAAATAACTGGTATATTGAGGGCCTACCTAGAAAATGGTAAGCTTGTGTGGTTCATACTCCATGCAACTGTTTTTTGGACCATTTGGATGGAGAGTAATTGCAACTCTTTTTTTGAAGGTAAAATCCTCTCAAATTGATAAAATGATACACAATACGTTGACAAAAATTTTATATTGGGCACAAGCTTCCAATGTTACAACTGATGACCTCACTTTGTAATTAATACATTTTGTATACTCAATATATGTGCAATGGCCATTGTAATATTAATACAATATATTTTTCTTTTTCAAAAAAAAATCAACAAAATTAACTTTTTGAACACATGACAACTACAACCTCCTCTTAAATACTGAATTGAAGAACTCAATTGTGCTGCCAATCAGGCTGAATTTGGATTGGATTCAGTCATATCCAAAACTCATCTGATTATTGAAAATTGAAATCCAAATTTGACCTAAAACATGGTTGGATATAAGGATTTCAGATCCTTAATCAAATAATCCATTACAAATCAAAGCCAATAAAAATTAGGAAATCTTCAATATATTGATAATTTATATGCTTATTTCTTTTACTACATTTCTAGCAGTGGATAGTGGATGGTAAATTAGTCACCAGCAATAAAATTATTTGTTCCATGGCCACAATTGTAATGCCAACTAATTGTATCACATGTGACTACGTGTGGTCAATTCAAATTGATTTAAAGATATAGATAGAGAGAAATGAGTGGTTTAAGGGCTTTTTGAATCTTCTAATTCTTTTTATTTGTTTCCTTTAATAAAATAATGATTTGACAATCATAAGGGAAAGCAATTTACCTTTGCCAAATTTAACTTGAAACCATATTAAGTGGATTAAGAATGAGATCCACAACAGTATGGCATGTTAACTTAGAACCAAACATAAAGTACTCATGAAGAGTCCCTACAATTAAGGAAACTAAAAACCCATATAATAAATGAATAGTTTCTTGTTGTAGAGAAGTTGGTTATTAGTTTGTCCCCATTCCAATACTCCATATATTTCATTGTAAAAATACCACAATCATTCCTTTAAGATTAACTAACAAAGTTATATCATAATATCAATTATACTAAAATAATAACTTCAAAAATACAAAACATAGGATATTGATAATTACCCAACTTTGTCAAGTGGAATATCACTAATAGCAAGGCCATGCCAATTTAAAATGGGTATATCTCCATTGGTTAAAAACATAATAGTAACATGAATTACTTTTTTCTACAAGATAACATGAAATTATCAATACAATAAAAGATGTAACACCACTTATTTTAAATCTCTCATCAAATTGAAGAATCCTAGCGCCCATACAATCTAGTGCTTCCGTTCTTTTGCTTTTGATGTTTATAACATAAAGGAACTAGAGGTGGTTTATACTGATGGTGCGTGATCCAGTCACTCTTAACTGGCATTTGCGTGGCTCCTGAAAGGTACCTGAAATGGAGAAGATGAAGAATCTCCGGGGGCTTGCCCGACGGGAACACTCCAACTCATGAGGGTCTGTGCGGCGGACACTTGGGGGGCAGGGCTCTCGCCCAAAAAGCACTATGACAGGGGTATTATTGGCCAACAATGAAGGCAGATGCCATCGAACTCGTCAGAAAATGTGACAAATGCCAAAAGCATGCCAATATCCACCACCAACCTGCTGTCGACTTCAAGTATCTCACCAGCCCGTGGCCTTTCGCACAATGGGGCATCGACATACTTGGACCATTCCCGCCAGTGGCAGGCCAGAGGAAATTCTTAGTAGTAGCAGTGGATTACTTCACCAAGTGGGTAGAAGCTGAACCTCTTATAACGATTACAGCCCAGAACGTCCAAAACTTCTTTTGGAAGAACATTGTGTGCCGCTTCGGGTTACCTCGGGTATTGATTTCTAACAACGGAAAACAGTTCGAGGACATCAAATTCCAGAACTAGTGCCAAGACATGGGAATCCGACAAAATTTCACTTCAGTCGCACACCTCAAGCAAACAGTCAGGCAGAAGTCACAAACAGAGCCATCCTCTGTGGACTGAAAGCACGCTTGGACCGAGCTAAAGGGTTGTGGGCAGACGAGCTACCCAGTGTTCTATGGGCTTATCGAACGACGGAGAAAACCGCCACAAGAGAGACTCCCTTCAACCTCACCTATGGCACTGAAGCAGTCATCCCCGTAGAGATCGAAGTACCTACGCTATGACTGGAAGCATACAGTGACTAGACGAATGAAGATGAACTACGTACCAACCTCGATCTACTCGACGAAGTAAGGGACCTCACGTACATCAGAACCGCAGCTTACTAGCAGAGAGTAGCTCGGTACTATAACGCCAGGGTCAAGAAGCGGAACCTCCACGTCGGTGACCTGGTCCTTCGTAAATACAAGGACTGAGCTACTTTGGAGGCTCATTGCCTTCGCCAGGGACCTCCTCGAGGGTAGTAACCGGACCAGTGGCCTCTGCTTCATCACCGGTGCCTTCGTCCTCAGAGTCTGGATCATCCGCTGACTGACGCACTATGTCATCAGTGATCCGTGAAGTAGTGATCGCGCTTGTATCAAGACCGGGGTAGAGATGCTTAATCAACCATCGACTGAGCTTGAAGCCCTTGCGGTAGGCCTCAGTCATCACATCATCAAATCATCAAATCTTGAAGACTGGACGTAGTCGATAACTACTTGAACCTTAGTCTCCTTGAGGGCATCCTCGAAGATCTCGGTCTTCTCTTTGAGGTCGGCTCGGAGGTACTCCACCTCGTGCTCCAACTTCCCTTTTGCTTCCTTGAGGCCCTGCACCTCGAGCTTCAGGGCATCCCGGTCTGCCTTGAGACTGTCAACCTCAAGCCTCAAGGCTTCTTGGCCGACCTTAAACCCGTTCACTTCGGCCCTCAGTCTGTCCTTGTCTCGAGCCAGCTCGCTCTTCTCCGCCAGCAGCACCTCAATAAAGCTCTTCTGGCATCGTTCTGCAAGCGGTGGATTTGGCCGCGAGCTGCCCTCAGTTCGGTATGGGTTGCGCGGGATGACTTCTCAGCTTCCAAAGCCCGTTTCAGATGCCGATCAGATTGAAAGGTCAGGGCACGCATGGCTGAGTTCACCTACAAAAAGGAGACCAGTCAAAAAAAAAGAGAAGAGAAAGAAAGAGAATCTTTCACAGGGAACTCACCACCATGGTATGAGAAGCAGCCCGGGCACTGAGCTGACCAGGAGTGAGATCGTCCCATTTTGCGACCTCATCCGGGTACGCGGCCTCCTTACTCTTCTGAAGGCTGCATACCCGGAGTGAGATCGGCCCTCCTGACTCCTTGAGCTGGATTCCAACATCCTGGTCGCATGGATGGACTCCTCGGAAACCTCGGCGGCGACTTCAGCAGGACGAGCTCCGGTTGTAGCCTCTGCAGGACGAGCCTTAGCAACAGCTTCAACGGCATCCCCAGCAGCAGTCTCAGTGGGATAGAGGTGGGCTTGGTCGCCACTTCGGGCCCTTGAGGCGCCATGTCCCCCTCCAAATTGATGACAGGATGGGCGCTGGGGCCTGTGGAGGCTGAACCTCGGCGGAGGCCTGCGGGGACTCGATACGCGCCTTCTTGGCTACGCGCTTCTTTCTCTTCATATGGCGGAAAAGCCTCTGACCGTCTATCTTGTCCGCCTCCATAGGACTTGCTGTGAAGCTCGACGTTAGTAGCCCCAAAGTAAGCATGCAGACAAAAAAGTCGGAGTAAAGAAAAACCTACCCGGGCTTAAGCCGGCCTAGATGAGCTTCTCCTCAGCTGTGAAGTCCTTGTAATTCAACCCGAGCTGAGCCCACGACTGAAGTGACTTCTTGGTCCTCCCATCGAGGATAACACCGGGGTCTTGAACGGCCACCCTCCAATCAGTAGGGAAGGGTCACCCTGTGCTGCTCCGAACTACGAAAGTAGTCCCACTTCCAGGCCGGGACTTTACTCGGGAACTTATGCATTAATTTAAAACTCGGGCAGGGAGACAGATAATAAGCCCGCCTGTGCCCAAGGAGCGTGCCCAAAGCGCTCTTCTTTATTGCCAAGATAGTACTAAGGATATTTAGGTCAATGGGGAGGGAGCGGTCGAAGCAAAGGGAAATGGTCCCAACCACATTCCATATGGAATTCGGGTGAAGCTGGTCCAAGGTAATGTTAAAGTGCACCAACACCTCAACAATTAGGGGGTGAAGAGGAAGTCAGAGTCCGGCAACCAGTTGCTCCCTAAAGACCACGATCTCATCGGGACCATGCTCCCATGGAAAGCTGCCGGTGGGGAGACTGTAGGAGTACTCCCCAAGAAAGTTGAACCTTTGTATGAGGTCCTGGAGGTGGATGCCAGATGACCCAAAGCCACCCGTACATCGAACGGTTGGGCGGTTGAAGAGCCACCCTGAGCCGAGGTACCCACCTCGGGCTCGTCGATGAGGCTATCTACACTAGACGACATCACAACGCGGAAATGAAAGAATATTCGGAAAAGGAAAGGAAGCTCGGGGACTCACCGCAGGAAACACGAACTGAACTAAGGGGAATAACCGAGCTGGGAACCTCAAACGCGAGCTCAACACTGACGCTGAAGACTTTGTGGCGAAGAAATGACCAAGGGTCCCCCACTATTTATAGCCATTTCACCCGGGCATTAACGGTCAAGATGGAGACGATTCAATGGCTCTCAAAATAACCGGCTACGGGTTCCTCGAGGTGAAATTAGTTTAGCACATTTTTTGGCATCTATGAAGTCCGAATCGCATGATGTCTGCGTGTAAACCAAACGCGACCCGGGTTCCTTTTGACTGAGCCGGGAACTAGACTGGTCCAGTTAGGTGAGTCACGTGATGAAGCGGCATGAGCACCGAAGCCAAATCCACACGACCTGACATGAACTCCCCACGCTGGGTCAACACCGCCAGCACAGGGAGTAGGGGGCAATTGATGGAGGGTGATTTTGCCCGACCTCGTAGCACGGGTACACGTGGGCGTGACCTTGCTCAAGCGATGACTCAGCATGACAGCACAACAAGCGCAACTGCAACTCAGAGGGAAGGGCCCACCGAGTTCAGCCTGGCAACTCGGCGGGATAAGCTACCCACCGAGTGTCGCTTGACCTGCACCTCCTCCCCGAGGCTAAGGCATTTTGAGCTACCTCCGAGCTCGGGGCGCCCTGACCTTTCCTAATGCCCGAGCTCCTCCCAGAGGATTTTGGGACACTCCCAAACAGGAACACCCCGATCCGCCTCTAGATATCCCGAGGTAAAGACACCTCGGGCCGGACAGCTCGGTGTAGGTTGCCACGGGTAGCTCGCCACTTGCGGGATAGCTCGGAACAGGGTAACTCGTGAAAGAGCAGTTCGGCATATCGCAGGAAGATCTCCTGTCGGACCACCATACCCGACAAATCTGGGGACAGCAACCATGTCCCTCGTCAGACAGTGTCATGCCTGCCACCTTTAGGGGGTGCCTTACACTTGACAGGCATGTACCCTGCAATGATGGCCCCGTGCGTGACACCTCAGCCCTGCCTGTAACGGCTACGGTAGGATGACAGTGGCGGTTATACCTGCCCTGTCAGAGGTGGAGTACGAGCTCAGCTTCGGTAGGTCGCAAGCATCGCAGGTAGGAGAGCGTGTAGGATCTCTGGTACAACCGTTCGTCTATTATGACGTATTTGGCTGTCTGGTGCTCTACCCTTCTGGTCGCATTGCGATCTGCAAGGAGGGTCCCATGTAGTAAGAAGCTCACGAGCGGTTCAATCCAGCTCGGCTCTACTTGAACGACGGGAGCGACCTCCTCTGCCCTCCTGAGAATGCTAGGTCGAGGCAGGTCCTCTATGTACACGGTTCTCAAGGTGATATCGCTGGTGCTGGCTAACCTGGACAGGGCATCAGCCTCAGCGTTCTCTGACCTCGGGATTTGCCTGATGAAGTGTGACTGGAAGTTGAGTAGAGCTTCTCTTACTATGGCTAAGTAAGCAACCATGATTGGTTCGCGAGCTTCGTAATCTCCTGTGACTTGGTTGACTACGAGCTGGGAATCGCTACAGATGACGATGTGCTTGGCTTTTACTTCTCTGGCTAAAGCTAGCCCAGCTATCAACGCTTCGTATTCCGCTTCATTGTTGGATGTCGTGAACTCGAACGTAACGCATACTCCAATTTCGTGCCACTCGGGCCGTGTAGAACTATTCCAGCTCCGCTGCCCTATTGGTTCAAGGAGCCATCTACGTGAAGGATCCAGGGCTCTTCATCCCAGTTCGTGCTTGGCCTAACTAGGAGAGATGCCACACTGGCGACTACTTCACGGAGCTCGGACTCAACTGGCCTGAGAGCTCCGAGCTCACCCAAACTGGGGGCCTCGTGCTCAATCGGCCTGGGGACTTCGGAGCTAAAAGTGCACTCGACAATGAAATCTGCTAAGGCCTGGACCTTAATAGCAGTTCGCAGCTTGTATTGGAGGTCGTACTCGCTGAGCTCAACGGCCCACTTCGTCAATCGGCCAGAGACCTCGGGCTTAAGTAAGACTTGCCTCAGAGGTTTGTCTGTGAGGACGATAACAGTATGAACCTGGAAGTACCTTGAGAAAGGTCAGGCCCACATATACCCGTACTACGAGGTCGAGCCAAATCACCCTCCATCATATACTATGAACATATATAAATAACTGCATCAACTAGGAAGTAAGACACCAAAATTATGATTAATTTTCAAAGTGAGTTAATAAACATCACTTTCTAGCTCTTTAATTGGGTTAAAATCACTATCTAGCTCTTTTATAGAATTTCAATAGTTCAATAATGCCTAAATTAACCAAAATGCAGATGGTTACAAACATGAAACTCATATGATTCAAAATAATTATTTGCATAATATATACTCATCGAAAACAGTATTGGAACGTAATAGTGTGGTACCAACCCATTTGTTGATTATGCAATGTTTAATCGCTTATAAAAAGAATCAATGACTTACCAATAACATTTATTATTTATTAGACATTAATCATTATAAATAGAAAAGTATAGACATTTTTAAAATACTACGTACTTAGACTACTTTCCACCCATCCCTTATCCTTCATAGACAACATTTCTCTTTCATTCCAAACAATCTCACCATAAATAAGTAGTGTTTCTTACAAAAAAAATCTATTATACTTATAACTAAATGTTGGGTTTGCGTCTTACTTTTCAACTATTTGATTGTTTTTAATCTAACAGTTGTCCCTTTTTAGGTTAAAGAGGGTTTTACATATAAAAGGTTTCTTTTGTATGTAAGGTTGTGTGAGAAAGTGAGAAGAAAAGAGAAAAATAGTGCTCTTAGTGTAAGAGTGGATTTTTTTCATTTCCTCTCATAGTTAAGAACAGATGTACAAGGGTTAAGGGTTAGTTTAGGTTGTAAGCCACAAGGTACCTATATTGTTTCTCATTTTCTTTCATAGTAAAGAACATGTTTTATCTCTCCCATGGACGTAGGCAATAAGGCCAAACCACATAAATTCTTTGTGTTCTTGGCGGTGCTTGTTTTTATTTTTATTTGATTGGATTTCATTATTTTTGTTATTTTAAATACTTTGTGGTTTTATCCTATGGGTGGTTGTTGTGAGACCCCAATAAAGTGGTATCAAGAGCTCCATTTTTGGTGTTCAAAAGGTATTTGTGAAATTGCTCAAGAGATAATGGCAACAAAAGGCACAAGTTCTTGGTTCCATATTGAAAGGTTTGATGACAAAGAAGGGTAAAGGACATCCTGGTTCAACAAGGCTTAGCTAGAGCGTTAAAGGGAAAGGATGGAAAGCTATGGAGGAAGATAACGTTATGGAGGAAGATTATGCACCAGAGTTATATTTGAAGCAGCATAGCTGATAACGTTATGCAGGAAGATTATGCACCGGAGTTATATTTGATTCAACAAGGTGTATTAGTACGATTCAATTGCTCATAGCTGATAACGTTATGGAGGAAGATTATGCACCGGAGTTATGGGACAAGTTGGAAAAACTTTATTTGGGGAAAATCTTGACTACAAAGTTATATTTGAAGCAGCATTTGTATGGGTTGGATATGGTAAAATGTGGGAATCTCTTGGAACACCTAAATGTTTTCAACAATATCTTGGATCAACTAGGGAAAGTTGATGTCAAGGTGGAGGAAGAAGACAAGGTCCTTTTGCTTCTTACCTCACTTCCTGATTCATATGAAAATTTAGTGACAATGTTGCTATGAAGTTGGAAGAAGTCACCACATCTCTTTTATCCAATGAAGTTAGGAGGAAGCCCAAGTATGAGAATAGGCAGGATTTTGCATTGGTTACGCAAGGAATAGATCAAAAATAAAGGTTATCTGACAGGGAATCTATGAGCAGCAAGTCTAAATCCAAGGCCAGGGAAAAGGGAAAAGTACAGTGCTACAAATGTAAGGAATTCGTTCACATGAAAAGAGATTGTCTTACATGAAAAAGGGGTGGGAATGAATCTGGAAACGTAGCAATTACATCGGATGATGATGGTGACGTTCTCATAATCTATGAAGGTATGTGTAATTTTTCTCTAAATGAATAGGTTTTAGATTCTGGATGTTTTATGCATATTTGCTATAGGAAGGAATATTTTGATATGTTCTAAGAGATGATATATAGGTGTTGTCTCCTTGGATGATGGATCGTGTAACATCACGGGTGTTAGGACAATAAAAATCAAAATGTTTAATGGACCGGTTTGCGCTTTGGGCAGTGCAGTGTATGTCCCAAAAGTGCGTAGGAATCTAATATCACTGAATCGGTTGGATTCCAAGGGTTGCAAGATCTTTGCTACAAGCGGAGTCATGAAAATCACACACAACAGTATGGTCCTGATGATGGAGAAAAATGCAAAGGTTTGTATCATCTAGTTGGGAGTATAGTGGTTCCCAAGACCTCGATGGGATGTTGGAAACGAAGTGCACAAAATAGTGTGGCCACACAGAGAGTTTTTCATACATAGGACAAAGACAAGTGCTATAAGTTTTCAAGGTACAAATGATGGTGAGAGGAATATTCCTATTGGAAGAGAAGAAAAATTGAGGCCCCTCTCTGGAGTTTACTAGGACTATTAGCTCGGGTACAATTACATAGGTACATTGGCTATTTTATTTGAATCAGGTGGAATCAGGACCAAGTGATCCAGGTTATGTGTAGTTGGTGGTGTTTTACAAGGCCAATGAAGGTTTGCAGTATTTGTGAACAGGTGGAGGTACAAATAGTAAATCTCCAAAGTGGTTGAAAAAAAAGCCAAGGTGGATATTGTTGGGTTTGTGTCTTATTTTTCAACCATTGGATTACTTTTAATCTAATGGTTGGTGTGGTTCCTCTTTAGGTTAAAGAGGGTTTTACATATAAAGGTTTTTTTTTGAATGTAGGGTTGTGTGAAAAAGTGAGATGAAAAGAGAAAAAGAGTGCTCTTGGTGTAAGAGTGGAGTTTTTTCTCTTGTTTTTGTTCTTTGGGTTGAGAGAGGAAAGGGAAAATGGGTGTACAAGGGTTAAGAGTTAGTTTGGGTTGCAAACTACAAGATACTTATACTATTTCTTATTTTCTTTCATAGTGAAGAACATGTTTCATCTCTCTCGTGGACATAGGCGTTAAGGCCAAACCATGTAAATTCTTTGTGTTTTTAGTGGTGCTTGTTTTTATTTGTCTTTACTTGGATTTCGTTGTTTTTGCTGCTATTTCAAATAATTTGTGGTTTTATCTTATGGGTGATTGTTGTGAGGCCCCAACACTAAATGCATCATGATTATTAAAATATGTTAATAATAGATATAGAATTCCTTACTCCATATCAACATTATCATCAAATAAAGTTTTCTTAATTACATTATTTTATATTGTTGTCAATTTAGGATCTTAGAAGAATAAAATACAAAATTCTCATTTTTACTTAATTTTTTTCCCTTGAAGTCCTACCAACAAAAAAAACACACACACACACAAACATGTAAGATAATGAATGAAACTTTTATGATTCTAGAAGGGTAAGATACTAAAAGAACTTTGCCCTATTAGAGCCCTTTGGTAAATTTTAAGGAATACCTAGTGAAAAGTTACCAGTTATATGTTTTCGGTTCATTAGTTATTAATTCTTTAATTATCATGTTTCTTTGATATTATAGCTAAACTCAATTATAGTACATTAGAAAAAAGATAGTCATAAAACATAATGGAAATAATTAGTTTACCTTTGAAAACTTTATTCAGATTCATATTTGGAGATCTGGAATGTGGTCTTAGCTTTTTATCATGCAATTCCCTTTGCATCAAAGATGACCCTTGCTCCTATTTTTTACTTACATTAATCATGTTATACTTTGAAGTATTTTTACTAGTCGTTAAACCTTTAGTTAAGGGAGGATGCTCTAGAATTATAGGAGTTGAAGAAGACGAGACCGGTGCAATTTTCCTTTGAAAATTTTAGCCTAAGGGATGGTATGGTTCATGGGTCCAAGGTCATCATGTCATAAGGCTATCATATCCTTTATGTTTTCAAGTTTCAACTCAATCACTTTATATCTTTCAATTAGTTGTCCTCCTAATTCTTCCAGGCAATTGATTTTATCTTTTAAAACGTGACCATTTAACCACTAAAAGACATCATAACAAGTTATTTTATATCATTTAAATCATATGAAATAAAACATTTACTTCATATATTGAAATCCTCGATGAGGTGCTTGTTTGGGGAATCTTCCCTTTAGAAATCAATTTAAATTTCTTTGATAAATTTTTTTAAACCATCAACAGGTTTCTTCAAGTTCTCTAATACTTGCAATATTTTTAACCACTATAACAAGTATGTAAGCATACAATTTATTGCAATTAAAACTATAAATGAATAAAATCTTAGTAGCACATTGATATTACCTTATTGTCTTCCTTTTCAAAAGTCTCCACCTTTTTATCTTCTTTGTTGAAACTTTTCATAACTAAAATCAAATTTGTTTGTTAGTGAGTATAATACATAGTTAGAATAAAAGGCTTGCAAAGAACCAATTCAAAACTTATATACATGTCTTAGAAAAACAAAGTCATTATACAAAAGAGTGGTTATTGGGGATTTTGAGAACTTAATTTTTCTTTATTATGTTCTTTCACATATTTGGAGAGTGTGTCCTACTTATAATGTCTTTTCTCATATATAGTAACTATGTGCCTTCTTATTATCAATTGGTTGTGATTCATTTTGTCGTATTTGGATCTCTGGTTTCAAGTGGTGCCAATCTTATGAAAACATTCTATGAGAAAAGAAGGGAAAATTAAAAGGGAATAAATTCTAGTGCTAATTTTCTTTATTGGTTATCTCTAGTCTTAAATTTTCACACTTATTTAACTTGTCATTGCTCTCTACCTCTATAGCTTTTATGCACACAAACAACAATCACAACAATAAAATGAAACACTTATTTTATAAGCATATAAGCAATTTACTATTTACCATCAGTTTTATTAAGGTTATATTATTGAAAATTCCAAGTTGTTATATCATAGGTAAATAGAGATGTCTCGAGTTTAATAGGGTTAGACCCAATTGTTTTGATTAATAATTGGTTCAGTTTTGGGTGATTTGATAGAACAAATATTATGGTGTAGGAGATTATGACCTTCCCAATATTGAAATTAATTTTCTAAATAATTAAATAATTTCAAAATCAGCTTAATTAAATAACCATGTAATTTTAATAAACTAATTATTTGAATTGATACAAAATGGGAAAGATTAATAAAATAAATCAAGATAGCAGGTTTATTATTTTTGACTTTTTTTATAAGTAAAGAAAATTTTCATTAGGGAAAAATAAAAATACAATGATGAGGTGTTGAGGCAACACCAATAGCAACTCAAATAAAAAACAAAGCCAAATTAAACAAACTCCAAATAACAAATAATACAAAGCTGAGATTCCATTGACTCCCTATACACTAACACAAAGGCAACTTTATTGATTTGATCAATTTAGACATTACCACAATCTAACCAACAACAAAAAAACCTGCAATGCCACTAACCTAATCAAATTCCATTTCTTGACTTCAACATGTTTTCTAATTTCTTCTTCCACCTTGAAAATTTTTACCATGCTTCTTACCTAAACTTTTATTTCATCTTTTAAACCCTAATATTCCTTAAATGCCACCTCATATCCAATTTCACCCTCCATCGTCCATCCCTCTTTTCTACAAACAACCCCTTTGCTCTATTCCCCCCAACTTCTCTTCCCTATCTTCTCCCTGCTCCCCCTCCTCTCAACCTTTCTTATTTTCTTTATAACTTCAGAAAATCCTTTCACTCTTCATTAATGACTCCTAGTACCTTCACTTCCCCTTCCTCCCACAAAAAAAAAAAATCAAAACAGGTAAGTAATTGTTTAGAATTGAGTAAAGTTCTTTCACTTTAACTGAAGAAGATTATGTGTGGAATTGTTATTCTGATTTAAATCACAAGGGTTCTTTTGTTGGAATACATTATGTGCATTATTGGGGCATTTAGGGTTTGAGGTTTTTTTTCCCTTGTAATGGGTATTTCTCAACTCATCTAATTGAAACAAAAGCTCTTTTTTTTTTTGAGAAAAGAGTGACATTTTATTAAAATAGAGAACATGAGTACATGAGAGGATGTACTTACTAAAGAGTAAAAGACTTCTCCTGAGAGATTACAAGGGTAACATACAATCACTAAATAGAAAATCCATGTGAATCCCTGATTTTTCTAGGTTGCCAGCCACAGAATTTAGGGCCCTAGGGGTCCATCTAAGGCTTACATTTAACATGTCCATAATATCTCCTGCTTTAGCCAAGTAGTGCTTTAAGTTCCAAGGGCCACTATCCTTTTATAATCATCTAGTTTATTTATACTATCCTTCAATAGTTATGGATGATAAGCCTAGCCTAGACAATTTGAAGGCCTGTTAAAGCAGCCAAAACCTTGGCTTTTGTGGAGTCTACAATCCCCAAGGGTCTACTGAAAGCCCATCGAATGTTCCCGTCTTCCTCCTTGAACACACCTCCAAACCCAGCTTCCCCTAGATTGCCTATAGAGCTTTTGGCAAAGATTAGTCTTAAGCCTGTCTCCTCCCTTGCTCGGGGAATACTAGAAGCTGGAAGAGTCAATGGAGAGGAGAAAAAGAATTTCCACTAAACACCTTTGGAGATCTATCATACTAACACCATTGAAAATCTCTAAGCCTCTCATCCAACTGTTGCATAAGAAAGAAATGTGGAAGATGAGATCAACTATTATTCTCTTCTTGTTCTCAAAGATTCTATTGTTTCTCTTCCCACACTCCCTACATTACAACATAAACTAAAGTATTCCAATAAACTTTCCCTCTTTGGCCCAATCCCCCTCCTTTCCATTGTCTAATGAGATCCAACACATGTTCAGGTGAAGCCGAACTATACCTTACCATATTCAAAAAGTGATTCCAAATTTTCCTTGTCTCGGTACAATGAACAATTATGTTCTCAATAGACTTCCCCATCATTTAGGTACAAGATACAAGCATGTGGGGAGATACACATCCTTCCTCTATTCTTCTTCTGAATTACATCAAAGTGTTTATTTTCTTTAAGCTCGCCTCCCACACAAAGAAAGATACTTTCACAAGGGCTAGGGTATTTCGAACCTTTTTTCAAGGGAATGAGGGATTTTGTTCTGTTGAAATAAGAGCCTTAAAGAAAGTCTTTGTTGAGAACTCTCTAACTAGGTGAGGGATCTAGATTCGTCTATCTGAAGAAGGGAAACAAGAAATATAGACATCCTTTAGGGAGTGAAGAAGGTAGGAGACTTTAATCATCTCCATGTCTCTAAGAGGCCATCTAAGGTTGAAGTTCCAACTAATTACAAAGGGATAGGGGTTAGTGCAATCAACAATAGTGGCTTCTTGAATTTGGGTGAGTTTAAACACTTAGGGAAAGGTTTCAGTTAAGGATTGGTTCTCCCACCAAAGGTTAGTCCAGAATATAATTTTGCTCTCATCCTCCACTTGCTAATATCTAATAAAAGAAATAAAAATAGAATGACAAGAAGAAATACCTTTCTAAGGGTTTATTGCATTCTCCCGGGTTAAGTAGACTTTGTTGTTCCAATTATTGGCATTTAATCCATATTTGCATTTGATAGCATCAGTCATGGAGAGCTTGATTCTAAGGGGAACCTCTAAATCCATTTGCCAAGAAGAGCTCAATTTCTTTCCTTCAGGTGCCCTAGACCCAAACCCCCTTCCTCCCTTGGCTTGCAAACTTGCTTCTAGATAATTTATAGGCAAGTTTTCTACTTTACAATCCAAAACCTCCTAGAATCTAGTCAATAATTCTCTATCATCAATGTTGATACCAACCAAATTGCTTTTGGAGAACTTTACATGTAAATTGGACACCATTTCAAAACAACGAAATACCCTTTTCAAGTGAGTAATATTTTCCAAATCAGCTTCTAGGAAGATAATATTGTTGTCAGCAAAAAGATGGTGGGAGACTTGTGTGCCTTGTCTCAAAGACCTTGCCTTCTCAAGGAAATGACTAAGAATGTCCGCCACTAGAATAAACAAAAAAGGGGAAAGAGGGCAGTCATGTCTTAGACCTCAGCTGGCTTTAAAATAACCCTTAGGTTCTCTGTTTATTAACATCGAGAACCAAGTTGAATGAATACAGCTTTTTATCCAACTCAGCCATTTGTCACCAAAATCTTTCAACAAAGAGTTCCAATCAACTTTATCATGTGCCCTTTCAAGGTCGAATTTGATTACAATCCTCGACTGACCTTTCTTTTTTCCTGTCCTCAACACTTTCATTCGCCCCTAGAATGCTATCAATTATTTGTCTCCCTTCTATGAAAGCATATTTATTAGAGGAAACAATGCCCCCACTAATTTTGTCTTCATGTCAAGACTTTCACCAAAATCTTATATAATCTATCGACCAAACTAATGGGTCTAAAGTCCTTGGCTTTCAAGGTGCCATTTTTCTTGGGAATTAGGCAGAGGAAAGTCAAGTTATTACCTTTGTTTACAATGGTCGACTGGTGAAAATCCTTAAAAACCTCCAATAAATCTTCTTTAATTATTTCCTAGAATATTTGATAAAGAAATAGGGGGGAAACCATCTTTGAAATCTCTTTCTGACTAGTCTCTCTTCTCTGTTTACGAGGTGGATCCGTCCCAGCTGCTCAAGAAAGCATTGCTCTGACTTTCTTTTAAGTACAAGGTTTTAAAATAATTTATGATTGTCTCAGAAATTATAGCAAGATATTCTACCTCTCTCTGGTCCACCTTCAACTTGGAAATTGTATCTTTTTCTTCTCCTCCCAGATGAATAGGAATGTAAAAATCTGGAATTGTTATCCCCTTCCTTCAACCATCTTATCCTAGACCTCTGCCTCTAATACATCTCTCCTTTTGTAACAACACTTTCATAATATTTCCTTAAAGTTTCCCTTCTGAGTCTTCCCTCTTCAGTTTGCTTGCCCCAATTGCTCCTTGTTGTCTAGATCTTTTAATTCTAGAATTTTTTTTCTTTTCTCTTCTTCTAGGGATTTAAATTTCCCCTACCCCAAGATTTTAGCTTCCTCTTTATGAATTTTAATTTTTAGAGGAACCAAAATCTGGCTCAACCTTCCTCCTTGCATTCCAACCACCAATTAGCCACCTTCTATGGCGACTCCATAGCTTTTCCAACCAAAAAGGGGTTTTACCTCTTCTTACTTCTTCCATTTGTAAAGCAATAGGCCAATGGTCCAAAATGCATTAGGTTCTAATCCCTCGAGTGACCAAAGGGAAATGCTCCAACCAATCAGAAGACATCAGGAATCTGTCCAATCTACGACAAATTGAGTTTGCCTTCATGTTAGACTAAGTGAAACTCCCATTAATAAGAGGAAGGTCACACAGATTGTTCCTTGAAATGAAATCGGAAAAGTCTCTCATACTTTTGGTTAATCTACCACTAGTGGATTTTACATGGTAGAACCTTGTAGTGTTGAAATCTCTTCCTATACACCACAGGAACTCCTTATGCTCACAAAGGTAATCCAACTCCTCCCAAAAGTTGGCTCAAATTGATGGACTGTTGGTACTGTACACCCTTATTAGCAGCCAAGAGAAACCATCAACTATGGAGGCGTTTGACAAGTCTTTTTAGGAAGATCTTCTAAAAGCTCAAGACCTCAAAAGACTGATGAACTTTCATAGATAGATCTTCGAAGACCAAAGATTGTTTGGTTCAAATTTTTCTCAAAGATCTTCTTAAAAGCTAGAAAGACCAAAGACCGTTTGGCAAGTATACTTGTCGGTCCCTCTCACATACATGTTAAATGTTATGTGCAGGACCCAATAACACATTCAAACATGCAATGATGCAAATATTACCTATGGGTCCCACAACACAACAAAATTTTAACTAAAAAATCCCTCATTTTCCTCTCCATCTCACAAAGATTTCATTTTAAAGCTTAAGATGAACCAAATCGTTGCTCCTCCAAGTCTATTTGCTCCAAGCCTTGTTGGGTCAATCTAAGCCCACAAATAGGTCCAGAATGCTCAAAAACCCCACCCTGTCAAATTTTAACCAAAGATTCCCACATGTTTCCCTCTATCGCACCAAAATTCTGTTTCAAAGTTTTGGATTGACCGAACCACTCTCCTTTCTAGATCTACTCGATACAAGCCAAGTTAGGCCAATTTGACCCCACCGATCGATTTAGAATGCCTGAAAAACCCCATCCTTCCAAATTTCAATGAAAATACCCCTGATTGCCCATTAATATAAAAAGATTCTACTTCGGTCAATCCCATTGGTCCATGCACATAAAACCACTGTGTTCACTTAGACTCATCTCAACCCTTCATACTTTGACTCAAAAACCCTACTAGACCTGTTCATGGGCTGGGTAGCCCGACGGGTCGGTCCAGCCTAACTCATTATTTTTTGGGCTTGGACATAATTTCAGGCCCATGGGCTTAGGCTTGGGCTTTAAATACCAAGTTCGACTATTTTTCGGGCTGGGCTCGGGCTTTCTCAAATAAGCTTGGCCCAGGCTTAATCCCAACCTGACACTATTACATATAATAAAAAAATACTTATAGATGGAGGACGGTTTGACCCGACCTATGAAACGATGACACGTGGACACTGACTCAGTGCGAGCAACAACTCAGCATTATAGCCTAGTGATGGGCCCATAAAGCAGCTCGTTGTATCATAGCCCACAACAAGAGAAGCTCGCCACGACGCGAGCTCCGGGTTCCCCGAGCTCCCTTTGAAGGAATACCTCGAGGCAACTTTAGCTCGCGAATGAGCCGCCTGGCCAACACCCCCTTCCCAGGGCTAAGGCACCCCGAGCTACCTCCGAGCTCGGGGTCCCCTGACCTTTCCTAATACCCAATCTCCTCCCAATGGACCTCGGGTCACTCGTAGACAGGAACACACCGATCTGCCTATAAACACCCGAGGTGAAGACACCTCGGGCCAGATAGCTCGGCTTAGCTTGCCACAGGCAGCTCGCCACTTATGAGATAGCCCAGCACAGGGTAACTCGCAAAAGGGTAGTCTAGCATATCGTAGGAAGATCTCCTGCCCGACCACCGTACCCGACAAATCTGGTGACAGCAGCCATGTCCCTCGTCAAGCAGTGTCGTGCCTGCCACCTTTAGAAGGTGTCTTACACCTGACTACTTGACAGGCACGTACCATGCAGTGATGGCCCCGCGCGTGCCACCTTAGCCCTGCCAGTAATGGCTGCGGCAGGTTGACAGTGGTGGTTATACCCGCCCTATCAGAAGCCAAGGGGCTAGAAGCAACCGATTTCTGCTATAAGGAGTTTAGTATCAAGGAGAACAGGTATGATCTTGATTATCTTCATCATCTTCTATACTCGTGCTATTTGCACTCTTAGCCTTCATCTTCTCCTTGCTTCTCCTACCGAGTACTAACTTAATTATCGGAGTGTTCCCGCCGGGTAACTCCCCCCGGGATTCTTCTTCTTCTCAGGTATCTTCCAGGAGCCACGTGAGTGCCAACTAGGAGTGACCGGATCGCGCTACATCATTTGGCGCCGTCTGTGGGAACCGCTTCGAAAAGCCTTTCTCTAAACCTTCACAGCTCTTTCTTCTTCAAAAACTCAACACTCATGGCATCCTCAAGCAACATCGAACGAAGCAAGGAGATGGATAACTCTAGGGAACAGCCCCAAATTCCTATTGTCTGCATCGAACAGTTCACCGTCCCCCTCTCGGCAGACGGGATCCCTAGCCTGAACGTGCCTCTTACAAGGGCACCCACCGTTGCTCCACTCCCTACTACAGTCGGAGCAACCTTCGCCGAACCCTCGGTTGTGCCCCCAGCGGCCAGCCCGAACCAGCTGCAAGACTTGTTGCAGTGCATGCGGGCCATGCAGGCTCAAATGCAACAGTTCCAACAGTTTCAGCTCTATTAGCAACAAGTGCTACACCAGGTCTCCCAGTACCAGTATCAGCAGCAATTTCCTCAGCTGCCTCAACCTCAGCTTCAACAGCCGCAGCTCCCTCCTCGGCACCCAACCTCACAGCGAGCCAGGTCTCACCGTCAAGAGGAGCACCTTTCTCGCCAAGGAGAGGCCCCCTAGAACCCTCCTAGGAGCCAGGCCTCCTCCCGCGGCAGACAAGAAAAACCGGACACTCCGGTCTCACTGCGAGCAGTCAGGTCAGGAGGACCTCAACTCGCCAGATCCACATCGCCTCAGCCCTCCAAGCCTGATACCCCGTTCTTAGAGAATCGGTTCGAGATCCTGGCCGTAGGCTCTAAGCAGGATCCCTCTATCTGCAGTCACCACCAGCGGCCCGAGCTACTTCCTACACACACCATCCCGGACAGCACAGAGGTGAGCAGTACAAACGCCGAGCCCGCCAAGAAGCAGAGACACCGCCGCCGAGCACGCCGGTCTGCCACCCACGACCTGCCCGAGCTCGAAGGCAAAGAAGAAGTAAGCTCAGGCAAAGTCAAGGCTCCCATCCTTTCAGTTCAATCCCCCTATCTCCCGAGCTCCTGGCAGTCCCAATGCCTAAAGACTTCAAGCTCCCCCCTCTTGACAAGTACGACGGGTCGTTTGACCCAAATGATCACGTAGATGACTTCCAATCGTAGATGCACCTGGCAAGAGCCAGTGAGTCGTGCATGTGCATGGCCTTCTCCACCACTTTCAGAGGAGTAGCCCGCACATGGTACCGGAACCTGGTGCTCGGATCAATAAGAAGTTGGGCGCAGTTGGCACAAGCCTTCACATCCCACTTCGTAACCAGCAAGCAGTGCCCGCGGACTAAAGAAAGCCTCCTCAACATAATGCAGAGAGAGGGAGAATCCATCTGGAGCTATGTCAAGCGGTTCAACAATGCTTGCATGCAGATACCGCGCCTGGACCCCGCTGTACGCCTCGCAACAGCCAAGAAAGGCGTGACGCACAAAGAGTTCAAATAGCACATGGCCGACAACCAACCGGCGACCATAACCGAATTTCTTAAGCTCACAGACACGTTCATAGCCATCGAAGAGGAGATCAACCAGAAGGGCGAGGGCGCGCCCGAAAAGAGTAAGAGGAAAGGAGAGCCTTCCAGTCAAGGGGACAGCCGAAAGAAAAAGGATGCAGCTCGGGGGGCAGAGTCGGGTCAGTCGTTCCAAACTCCTGTAGCAGACCAAACTGATTACACCCCACTCAACGCAAAGCGGGCCGAAATCCTGATGGCGATCAAGGACGCCCCGTATGTGAAGTGGCCACCCCGTTTGAGGGGAAATCCCAATGAGAGAAATAAGAATCTGTACTGCAGTTTTCACAGAGATCACGGTCATAGTACCGAAGATTGTAAAAACCTCCGTGATGAGATTGAGGAGCTCATTCATCGCGGATATTTAAGGAACTTTGTACAAAATAATAATAATAGTGATAAAATAGATCGGCAAGGGGAGCACGGTAAGGAGGCTCCTGAGTTCAGCAGCAGGCCAGCCGAACAATCACAAAGGCAGCCTCCGGAAGAGAGGCCGGTTCAGGGCACCATCCACGTGATAGTGGGAGGTTCGATCGTCGTGGGTTGTACGTTAGCAGCAGCTCGGACGTCAGTTCGTGAAGCCGTCTGGGAGGAACGGAATCCTCCAAAGCGGCCGAGGACAGAAGAGCCAATTTTCTTCAAGGAAGATGATGCGCGAGGGGTCCACTACCCCCACGATGACGCACTCATGATAAAGCTGAGAATCAACGACTTTGAGGTCAGGCACGTACTCGTTGACTTGAGCAGCTCGGCCGACATCCTCTTCAAAGTTGCGTTCGACCAGCTTCAGTTGCAGAGAATTGACTTGAAGGCCGCGGACACTCCTTTGGTGGGCTTCAGCGGAGAAGAAGTCCGGCCCCTTGGGAAAATAGCAATACCTGTGGAAGTCAGCACATGGCCTTGCGTAGTCAGACTCAGCCACAACGTCCTGGTGGTTGTGACCCCCTCCCCATACAATGCCATAATAGGTCGGCCGATCACCCATGTCCTACGGGCGGTGGTCTCCACCTATCATTTGGCTATGAAGTTCCCAACAGACTTCGGTATGGGGGTAGCGCGGGGCGACCAGCTCGAGTCCCGCAAGTGCTATGTCACCGCCCTGAAGGGAAAGACCAAGGTGGTCGACGACCTCGAACTGGAGCGGCCTACGGAGCAGGTGAAGAACGAGCCGCACCCACGGAAGAAACAGTCGCAGTCCTGACCTCAGCAGCAGATCCAGCTCAGACGCTTCAGATCGGTGCTTCCATCCAGGAACCTCTACGATTCGAACTAGTAAGCTTCTTACTTCAAAATTTAGATATTTTTGCATGGTCTGCGGCAAAGATGCCCGGTATAGACCCCAACCTTATAACTCACAAGCTGAATATTGATCCTATAGTTAGGTTCGTTAGACAGAAAAAACGCAACCTAGCCCCGGAGTGGTGGAAAGCGGTTGACGAGGAGGTTGAGAAGCTCCTCGCGGCTGACTTCATAAGAGAAATCCACTACCCTGGCTAAGTAGCCAACCCCGTCCTGGTAAAGAGGGCCAACGGCAAGTGGCGCATGTGCATCGACTACACCGACCTAAACCGGGCCTGCCTAGAATTGACCGCTTGGTGGACGCAACCTCAGGGCACTAGTTGCTAAGTTTCTTGGACGCCTATTCGGGCTATAACCAAATCAAAATGGACCCGGCGGACGAAGAAAAGACTACCTTCATCACGGAGTTCGGTCTATACTGTTACAAGGTTATGCCCTTCGGGTTGAAAAACGTAGGGGCAACCTTTCAAAGACTTGTAAATAAGTTGTTTGCGCCATTAATTGGCAGAAAAGTGCTATGTAGACGACATGGTCGTCAAAACTCAATTTTCACATGAATTAATACAAGACTTGCATTCTGTCTTTGAAATTTTGCGTAAGTTTAATATGAGACTGAACCCAAACAAGTGTGTATTCGGTGTGACATCGGGCAAGTTCCTAGGATACATCGTTAACCAGCGTGGCATTGAGGCCAACCCGGACAAAATTAAGGCCATCTTAGATATGAGACCACCCCGGAAGTTGAAAGAGGTTCAGAGGTTGAATGGCCGCATAGTTGCCCTGAGCCGCTTCATGTCCAAATCGGCGGACCGATGTCTGCCATTCTTTAAGGCAATCAAGAGCAAAGGGTTCGAATGAACCCAAGACTATTAGCTTGCATTTGACGAGCTCAAGAAATACCTCGCTAGTGTGTCGATCTTAACCCGACCCGAAGAGGGCGATGTTTTAGAATTGTACCTCTCGACAAGCGACGAAGTGGTCAATTTGGTACTAATAAAGGAAGTAGATCGGGTTCAACGACCCATCTATTATGTTAGTAAAGTATTGTAGGGAGCAGAGTTGAGATACTCAGAGATAGAAAAGCTAGCATACTTACTGGTAATTGCAGCTCGGAAGCTCTGTCCGTACTTCTAGGCTCACACTATTATCGTTCTCACCGACAAACCTCTGAGGCAAGTCTTACTTAAGCCTAAGGTCTCTGGTCGGTTGACGAAGTGGGCCGTTGAGCTCAGCGAGTACGACCTCCAGTACAAGCCGCGAACTGCCATTAAGGCCCAAGCCTTAGTAGATTTCATCGCCGAGTGCACATTCAACTCCGAAGTCCCCAGGCTGGTTGAGCACGAGGCTCCTAGCTCGGGTGAGCCCGAAGTTCCCAGGCCAGTCGAGTCCGAGCCCAGTGAGGTAGCAGCCAGTGTGGCATTTCTCCTATTTCGGCCAAGCACGAGCTAGGATGAGGAGCCCTGGATCCTTCATGTAGATGGCTCCTCGAACCAACAAGGCAGCAGAGCCAGAATAGTTCTACACGGCCCAAGTGGCACGAAACTGGAGTATGCGCTATGCTTCGAGTTCACGGCATCTAACAATGAAGCGAAGTACGAGGCAATGATAGCTGGACTAGCTCTAGCCAAAGAAGTAAAAGCCAAGCACAATGCTGTCTACAGCGACTCCTAGCTCATGGTCAACCAGGTCACCGGTGAGTACGAAGCTCGCGAGCCAACCATGATCACCTACTTAGCCAAAGTCAGAGAGGTCTTGCTCAACTTCCAGTCACACTTTATCAGGCAAATCCCAAGGTCGGAGAACGCTGAGGCCGACGCCCTATCCAGATTAGCCAGTGCCAGCAACATCACCATGAGAACCGTGTACATAGAGGACTTGCCTCAGCCTAGCATTCTCGGGGGGGCAGAGGAGGTCGCTCCCGTCGTTCAAGCAGAGCCGAGCTGGATTGACCCGCTCACGAGCTTCTTGCTACACAGGACCCTCCCTGTAGATCGCAATGCAGCCAGAAGGGTGCAGCGCCAGGCAACCAAATACGTCATGATAGACGAACGGTTGTACCAGAGATCCTATACGCTCCCCTACCTACGTTGTTTGCGACCTACCGAAGCCGAGCTCGTACTCTGCGACACTCATGAGGGCTTGTGCAGTGGACACTTGGGGGGCAGGGCCCTCGCCCAGAAGGCACTTCGATAGGGATATTATTGGCCAACAATGAAGATAGACGCTATTGAGCTCGTTAGAAAATGTGACAAATGCCAGAGACATGCCAATATTCACCACCAACCCGCTGTCGACCTCAAGTATCTCACCAGCCTGTGGCCCTTTGCACAGTGGGGCATCGATCTACTCGGACCATTCCCGCCAGCAACGGGTAGGAGGAAGTTCTTAGTAGTAGCAGTGGACTACTTCACCAAGTGGGTAGAAGCTGAACCCCTTGTAACGATCACAGCCCGGAACGCCCAAAACTTTTTTTGAAAGAACATCGTATGCCGCTTTGGGTTACCTCGGGTATTGATTTCTGACAATGGCAAGCAGTTCGAGGACATCAAATTCCAAGACTGGTGCCAAGACATGGGAATCCGACAGAATTTTACTTCAGTTGCACACCCTCAAGCAAACGGTCTGGCAGAAGTCACGAACAGAGCCATCCTCCATGGACTAAAGGCACGGCTGGACCGAGCTAAAGGATTGTGGGCAGATGAACTACCCAGTGTTCTATGGGCCTACCGGACCACGGAGAAGACCGCCATAGGAGAAACACCCTTCAATCTCACCTACGGCACTGAAGCAGTGATCCCCGCAGAGATCGAAGTACCTACGCTGTGACTAGAAGCATACAGTGACCAGATAAACGAAGATGAGCTACGTACCAACCTCGATCTACTCGACGAAGTAAGGGACCTCGCGTAGATCAGGACCATAGCCTACCAGCAGAGAGTAGCTCGGTACTATAACTTCATGGTCAAGAAGCGGAACCTCCGTGTTGGCGACCTGGTCCTTCGTAAAGTTATGGTACCTAAGCCCGGCGCTTGCAAGCTCAGGTCCAACTAGGAAGGTCCTTACCGAGTGAAACGAGTGCTCGGGGAAGGAACGTACGAGCTCGAGACCCTCGAAGGGAAACAAGTACCTCGGGCATGGAATATTGTCAACTTAAGACAATACTATCTATAAGAAATGAGTAGGCCACGAGCCACTCCCAGAGCCTAAGGGCCAAAATGTCAAGCTAACATGACCTCGGCACAACAGGACTCAGTCGCCTCTATGGCATGGGCGAACTCCAAGAGTGGGCCACGAGCCACTCCTCCAGCCTAAGGGATAAAACGCCGAGCTAATGAAGAAACCTCGGCAGCATACAAGACTTAGTCGCCTCATCAGCATGAACTAAGTACTTGCAATGCCCAAGGTGCAGGCGGTTCGGGCACGAACCTTGTAACGAATAGCCCGCCCTGGCATGCAACAAGTTGAACCCGTTAAGGACAACTGATGTCAACTTAACCCGAGTGCAGACAGGTCGGGCATGTACCCTACTATGTCACTCACCTCGGTGTACATAAGGCTACACCTACTAAGTATCGGAATACAGTACGGGACCGCGACAGCCGAGAATTCCTACTTTGGGTACGTAGCTCTAATAGCTCGGGTGTTGAGATCTTCTTAGCAAAGATAAAGAGTGCACACCATACTTACGAGAAAAAGAACTTTCATTACCACTTCAAAACAAAAAAGAGAAAGAGAAAAACAACAATGCAATAACCGAGCTAAAACAGCTCGGAAAGGTTCGACAAACACAGGGCACAACCGCCCAACAAAAGACCTTTGAAAGACCGGGTTTATGGCACCCGAAAGCCATCAGAAGTCCAGGAAGGACACCACCTCAGGGATCCGCCTCCTCATCCTCATCCTCTGGGGAGTCAGGCTCCTCTTCCTCCGCTTGATCCGCCGTCTCAGGAGACAAGCCCTTCATAGTGATGCCATCGAGGTTGAGCCCGGAGAACTTCTTCCGCACCAACCACCGACAGAGCTTAAACTCGGAGCGGTACGAACTCGAGCCATACTCCACCTGGAGGTTGTGGTATTCCTGGGAGTCTTTGAAGTCCCAGACCGCCTTCTCTCGTTCAGCCTCCACCATCTGGTCAAAGTTTTGAGTCCGATCTAGAAGAGTAAACTCCAAGTCCCATACCTGCTGCCGGAGAAGCTCCCTCTCCGCCGCCACCCTCGACGACTCCTCCCGGTAATGCATGCTCTCTTCAGAAAGCCAGGCAATTTGAGCCTCCTGGTCACGGACGAGCAGCTTCTGAGACTCACTCCCCTTGCGAGTGTGATGGAGCTCGCCCTGGATCCTGTCGAGCTCGCCCTGGAGCTTCTTATTAGTAGCCCGTTGGTCGAGGGCGTCGACACGGTGGATGCGCGTCTGGAGAGCCATGGCATGGATGGCGGTATTCACCTAGCAACAGAAAAGAAGATCAGAGAACAGTAAAAGGAAGCAAAATGAGAAAGGAAAAAAGGCAAGAATCACTTACCACCATGTAGTGGGAGGAGGCGAACGCGGCGAGGTCCTCGGGCTCCATATTCCCCTAGTGAGCGACCTCATTGTTGTTAATCGCCTTTCGGCTCCTCCGGCGGGCCACTTGGTAGTCGTTCACCCCTTCCCAGTTCCCCACCTGGAACGAAGGGTAAGGGTACGGCTGGAGGGGGTTACTGGGAGCTGCCCCCTACGGAGGGAGCTCGTCCCCCCCGACACCAACCCCACTAGTTCCCTCGAGCAGAGGTGCCGGGATCTCAGGCGGGGGGAAGGTTAAAACCAGCTCAGCGGAACCGAACTCAGTGCCCCCCGAAGGGGGAGTCCGGTCGGGGCGCGATCTCTTCACTTGGCGCCTCTGTTTGCTTGAGAGAAGGCGGTGCGAGTCGATACTAGACATGATGGCTGCCAAGAAGAAATCAGTGTTAGTTCGGTAAGAATGAATTATATATGCATGTGGACACAAATGTCGTGACAAAACCATGCGACCTAAAAGGACAACCTACCCGGGCTCAGGCCGACCTGCACGAGCTTCTCCTCGGCCAAGTAGTCCGAACAGAGGAAGCCTACCGATGCCCAGGACAACATCGTTTTCCGAGTTTCGGGGTCCAGCTCGGCCCTGGGGTCCTGGATGGCACCCCTCCAAGAAGTTGGGAAGGGCCACCCCTTGGGGTCATGAACCATAAAGTAATCTCGCTTCCAAGCAAGAATCTTATTCGGTAGCCCATGCAAGAGCTTATAGCCGCGGCGGGGGGAGAGGTAGTAAAAAGCGCCTCTCCGGTGGAACCCCGGGAGTGGCATTTTTTATACAAAGAATAGAAGCAAAAATATCAAGGTTCAAGGGAAGACAGTACTCATGACACAAAGATATAGTCCCAACCATGTTCCGAATGGCGTTGGGATGAAGCTGGTCAATAGTGACATTGAAGTGGTTTAGCACCTCCACTATCAGGGGGTGCAGAGGGAGACGCAGGCCAGCCTCGAGCTGTTCCTGGTAAATGACTATGTCACTGGGGCCATGCTCCCACGGAAAGTTACAAGTGGGGAGGCAGTAGAGGTCCCTAGGAAGGTGGAAGTAGCTAATCAGAGCCCTAAGTCTCCCCTCTATCATGGAGGAAGGGCTGAAAGTATCGGGCTCCCTTCCTCGCAAAGTGAAAGCTCCTTCTCCGGAGAACTCCCTAGCCCCCGGAACCTGCTCCCAAGCTCCCCCCGAGCTCGAGGGAGCATCATCATCTTGGTCACCACTGTGGTGATGGACATGGTACGGGTACCCCGACATGACTGACAATAAGCGAGACTCATTGAAAGGAGACGGGATGAAATAAGTTGAGGAACTTGGGTAGACTTGACAGGTGCGCGAACTCTGAATCCAAAGATAGCAAGCTGGAGTGGGGAGAAACGAGGCCCAGAGGACCCCCTTATTTATAGCTCTAGTGTCTCCGAAGCGATGACCCGGATCTAAGCAGATCCAACGGCTCGCAGGCGTGCTGACCGCACGCCTTTTGAAAACTGAAGGTGATTAGCGGTTCCCCGAAGCGACGGCCCAGATCTGAGCATATTTAGCAGCTCGCAGGCGCACTGACTGCACACCTTTTGAAAACCAAAGGCGATTGGCGGCACGTCTTCCGCGATTAAGGCAATGACGGCTGCACAACGCTCAAAATTAAAAGCCACTTTTGCACGTTTTAGGAATCCGAAAAGTCAGAAAAGTCAGAAAATCTCTTGATTCTCGCGGACGCATTTAATGCGAGTTGTCAATCAAGTTTGAATTTCGGTCAAATCAGTCCATCACGCTTCATGAACTCCTCGCGCAAAGGCAATGCTCTCAGCACAAGGAGTGGGGGGCAATTGATGGAGGACGGTTTGACCCGACCTATGAAATGATGACACGTGGAGACTGACTCAGCGCGAGCAACAACTCAGCATTATAGCCTAGTGACGGGCCCATAAAGTAGCTCGCTGTATCGTAGACCACAACAGGAGAAGCTCGCCACGATGCGAGCTCCGGGTTCCCCGAGCTCCCTTTGAAGGAATACCCCGAGGCAACTTTAGCTCGCGAATGAGCCGCCTGGCCTACACCCCCTTCCCAGGGCTAAGGCACCCCGAGCTGCCTCCGAGCTCGGGGCCCCCTGACCTTTCCTAATACCCAAACTCCTCCCAATGGACCTCGGGTCACTCCTAGACAAGAACACACCGATCCGCCTATAAACACCCGAGGTGAAGACACCTCGGGCCAAACAGCACGGCTTAGCTTGCCACAGGTAGCTCGCCGCTTACGAGATAGCCCAGCACAGGGTAACCCGCGAAAGGGTAGTCTGGTATATCGCAGGAAGATCTCCTGCCCGACCACCATACCCGAAAAATCTAGTGACAGCAGCCACGTCCCTCGTCAGGCAGCGTCGTGCCTGCCACCTTTAGAAGGTGTCTTACACCTGACAGGCACGTACCCTGCAATGACGACTTCGCGCATGCCACCTCAGCCCTGCCAGTAACGGCTGCGACAGGTTGACAGTGGCGGTTATACCCGCCCTGTCAGAAGCCAAGGGGCCAGAAGCAACCAATTTCTGCTATAAGGAGTTTAGTATCAAGGAGAACAGGTATGATCTTGATTATCTTCATCATCATCATCTTCTATACTCGCGCTATCTGTACTCTTAGCCTTCATCTTCTCCTTGCTTCTCCTACCGAGTACTAACTTAATCATCGGAGTATTCCCATCGGGTAACTCCCCCCGGGATTCTTCTTCTTCTCACGTATCTTCCAGGAGCCATGTGAGTGCCAGATAGGAGTGACCGGACCGCGCTACATCACTTATGTTATATATAATAAATATATGTAATATATATTTTTTCATTAAATTGTTATCAAATATTAATATACTATTTAAGAAATACAAATTAGTTTATTAATTTATTAAATTATTACTAAATTAATATAATACTAGTTTATAAAATTGCACTGAAAATATGACACTTTATGTGTAGATTGGGCTTCAGACTTTATATAAGGGCTGGATTCGGGCTCAAGATCTAGGCTCGATGGTCGGACCAGGCTCGGGACAAAGCCCATCCCAACCTGGCCTTTGAACAAGTTTAAACCCCAATTCTGGCCCGACCTTTGAACAAGTTTAAAGTTTAAACCCCAATGTTAGATTAGAAACTCAATTTGACCCAACTTTCCTAAAGTTACCAATGCCTTGATATAAATATAACCTAGCGTTTTTTCATTTGAACTAATCTACTGTTCATCTTCCCCTCCCTCTCGACACATAGCGGCGGAACAATGTGCCCCCGATCTCTCCTCTCTAGTTTTTTTCTTTTATTTTCTTATCTCTCCCTCTCTTTTCTCGATCCCCACTCTCAACAGCGATTTATCCACAAATGTAGCAATGGCGACGACTCAAACCTTTTCGTTCCCCTTCTTTTTTATTTTTTTTTTGTTCTTCTTTTTTTATCGATTTCCACATCCTCTGTTTTTTCCCAATCGCCACAGCAAATCACAACAGTGGCAATCTATCCACTCCATTCCTTTATTTCATTCTCTCTCTCTCTCCCTCCCTCCCTCTCCCTCTGTTTTTATCAGCTTTATCTTCTCTCCTTAGCTCTCGCCATTGTAACTCGACGCTGCATCGAGTTTGGATCCAACATAGACCATAAGCTTGAAGACAGTGAATAACAAGCCTCAGTCATCCATAGCTCTCGCCTGAATACAGTGAATAACAAGCCTCAATTAGTATTTGTGAGAAGAAGAAGAAAAAGAATAAGAATAAGAAGAAAACCAGAAGAACATACATTCGGGCAGAGAGTTTCTTTCGAATTTTTGTAAAAAGCATTGGGAAGCCGAGAAGCTCACATAGACCATAAGCTTGGCTCAAGGCTTCTCAGATCCAGACGATTTTGGTCTTTTAGAGTCTTTTTTGGGATTTGTCTTTGATCTAATGGGCTTTCATTAGCCAAACAAAAACTGACCATTTTTGGCCTACAAGGTTTGTAAAAGCCCAAAAGATCTTTTAAAAAGAGGGCCTTGTTGGTGAAAAGAATTGTGATAGAGAACTCTCCCCTATCCACTTCAAGACTTGAAACTACTTCTTTCCACATGGAAGAGTTTCCCAACTCCTCCCCCTAATACCCCCCTTGATGGCTCTGATCAGTTTTCTGTCAACAGATTCTTTCTTTGATTCTTGTAAAATCACAACATTTGGGTTTTTCCCTTCTCAAGGATTCTTTGACCAAACTTCTCTTCAGACATTCCAGCTGAGAATTTTCATTGATTCACTATATTCAATCTTCCCTTACTACCTCTTCTATTTTCACTAATCACAGAATTTGAACTTGGATTCTCCATACCCCAATTCTTTCTTGATTTCCATCCCTTTCTTTAGCCAACTCCTTGCCATCTAGTTAACCGGTTGCTTGGCCAGAGTCTTGGGCTGGGGCTGGGGCTGGGTTTTTTAGAATTACTAACTACAGTCCTACATGTGCCGTTATTGATTGTTCAGTCCCCCTCAATTCTCAAAAGCCATAATGAGTTCGTAAAGATTCACAATTCACGGGGATGGTGTGCGTAGGGGCGTGTGGGTAAATATATTTGCTTTGGGGGACTGAACTCTAAATACGATTTTCTTTTTAAGGTGAAGGTCTGCGACTGACCCAGCTCTGTCGTTAGGTAAGGAGCCGTTTTTTCGAGTTGACTCAGGGAGTTGAAAGCTTAACTCGTTCGTCTTCTCCACTGTGATGGCCGCCTGAAACCAGACGTTACTGTCCAAAATTGGTACCGATCGAGGGATTAGGTGTATGTCTCGGCACTGACTTTTATTCGCGCTGAGGATAACTCCTGGAGGTTTTTTTGTACGAGTGAACTTCTTCACGACCGCCGCAGAGGTTACCTACGAGACGGAACACCTCTTCAGTCCAGAGATGAAACGGTAAGCCTCTTATCGAAATCCAACCATCAAATGACGGAGTTTAATGGACCGCTTTAACCGTCGGCCATTCCACTACTAGATCCTCTGAGGGAGCGAAACCCACTGCCCTGTTTTTATCGAAGGGTTTCAGCTGGATCGTAGCAGGAGTGTAAAGGTTAGCAGACAGACCCAGATCCACCTCCTTCCAGTCTAGGTCTTCAGGCTTTGTACACACGAACGCCTTCTTCCAAGGTCCGAAAAGACCAGCTTGATGGACTATAGTAATATGGGTTGAGCCTCCAGAAACCACCACTCCACTATTCCCCGTCTGAAGAGGAGGGAAAGCCTTCGACTCGGGAGGATGAGTTTTAAGGCTATTTCTGTGATTATCAAAAACGCTTAACGCCTCTTGGAAGATTGTTCAACTGGATCTTTTCTCCTCCTCGGGAATGCACAGGATTCTAATTTTACCTGGCCCGTCCCAGACGCTCAACCTGATGAAACGACCCCATCTATTCTCCTGTTCTTGAATAAGCATAGACCTTCTTTTTGAATGGGAATCTTCTAGATTATTTTAATTTTAAAGGGAATACTAATAACTTATGATTGCCAGGAGCTCTTGTTCTGGTTCAGTCAAGCTTGTTTCGAACTCAAAAGTCTTGGAGCCGCGGGCAACCACTCGTCGTCTTCTCTCCACTCGTTCTCACATCTTGGTGCGCCTTTCGAAACAAAAGCTCTTGAAACCCTCTATTCGGAATATGTTGATCCGGCATTAGTGCTTTGGGTGAATTGGTCGGAGTCTGAAAGTTGCAATAGCAATTAAAATCTCTGAATGCTCGATTGGTTGTTGCCATGATTTCTGTGCTTTTGCTTGGTCATTTGGTTGGTCGGAGATTCTCTAGCACTCGCTGTATTTCACGATCCACATGTGGCCGGTTCTTCGGAAGTTGCGACGGTGATGATGGGTATGGTATTAATGATGAATTATCAATTCGAAGTTATGGAAAGTCAGATTATGATCCGGCTTTGCACATTGGCCTTTCATATGATGATGGCGAGGGAAACGGTTCTCAGCAAGATTGCTTCAATCGGCAGAGGCTCTTGGATGATGTCAGATTCAACGCCGAGAAGATTCTTGCAACTCTTCAGCAAGATGGGCCAGGTTTTGATGTCAGATCAGCTTTGGATGAGTTGCAGCTTAAGGTGTCAAGCCGTCTTGTCAGAGAAGTTCTTATAAGGATCTCTAAAACAATAAACCATGCAAACAAGAACCGTTGTGCTAAGTTAGGATATAAGTTCTTCATGTGGTCTGGTCAGCAAAGTGATTACAAGCACACCTCAAACGCATACCACTTGATCATGAAAATTTTTGCAGATTGTGAGGAGTTCAAAGCCATGTGGAGATTAGTCGATGAGATGACGGAGAATGGCTATCCTACTACTGCACAAACGTTTAATATTTTGATATGTACCTGTGGGGAGGCAGGCATGGCAAGGAGGTTGGTGGAGAGGTTCATCAAGTCAAAAAATTTTAATTTCCGGCCGTTCAAACACTCTTTCAATGCAATTCTACATTCACTTCTTGTAATAAACCAATACAGGTTGATTGAGTGGGTGTATCAACAAATGCTACTGGAGGGGCATTCCCCTGATGTTCTCACTTATAACATACTTATGTGTGCAAAGTATAGGTTGGGGAAGTTGGATCAGTTCCACAGACTACTTGATGAGATGGGAAGGAATGGATTTTCCCCGGATTTACACACATATAATATCCTCCTCCATGTGCTTGGTAAAGGGGACAAACCACTTGCAGCCCTTAATCTATTGAATCACATGAAAGAAGTAGGTTGTGATCCAAGTGTGCTCCATTTTACCACACTGATAGATGGACTTAGTCGTGCTGGAAACTTAGAGGCATGTAAGTATTTTTTTGATGAGATGGTTAAGAAAGGGTGCACTCCTGATGTGGTATGTTACACAGTCATGATCACTGGATATATCATTGCTGGGGAGCTTGAAAAGGCCCAACAGATGTTTGATGAGATGATTGTCAAGGGGCAGCTACCAAATGTTTTTACATATAATTCCATGATTCGTGGACTTTGCATGGCTGGAAGGTTTAAAGAGGCACGTTCAATGCTTAATGAAATGGAATCCCGAGGATGCAATCCAAATTTTGTTGTGTATAGCACACTGGTGGGTAATCTGCGAAATGCAGGAAAGCTTTCTGAAGCTCATGAAATAATTGGAAAAATGGTGGAGAAGGGCCATTATATCCACCTCCTCTCTAAATTCAAGGGATATAGAAGATGCTGAAGTTTTAGATTGTGTAAGTGGATATTCTTTGGTTTTAGCATTCTAGAAAATACATTCTGCAATTAACTTTATCTTGGCTGATGCATGTCTCTTTCCACAGGTTGACAAGTTGACAAAGTTAAATTTGGGCTGTGATTCTGAATCTAGATGTCTTTCCACAGGTTGTGGCTTACCCATGATATGCTGTTCTCCTTGTTATCTTTGTGATTTGGAATCTTATCAAACCCAGCTACACTTGTTTTTTTATATATTGCTTCAATCCTTTCCTTACTATTAAAAGAATAACACTTGTCAGAAAAGAACAAAAAAAGACTTACATATTTCTATATGGCTGGTTTTTGCTTCTATTTTTTTTCACTGTTGCTGATTCTTTGTATCTTCTTCAGAGAATTTTTTCTTTTATTGGAAACAGTAATTTTCATTAATTCTTTAAGAAACGTAGTACAACTGTCACCTTCAAAAAACAAGGTGACCCCTCCACAGATTACAAACAGGCCCAAAAAAGGTTCTGCCTACCAACTCCTTGCTTTGCTAAAGTATCAGCCATTGCATTGGCTGATCTCCTACTCCATTTAAACCTGCTAAAGTATCAGCCATCTTCTTCAGAGAATTTAACATTTTATGAAATAGGATCTGATTTTTCGAGGCAATTAAGTTGGGCTCTAACTCTCCAAAGTTGCATGAATTAATTCAGATTTTTCAATTGCTTAAGTGCAAATGCTTCCAACTGCCTATGTCAATCCCATTGTAGTATATTTATACTTATACTAATCTATGTGGCTGCAGAGGGGCTATACAAGTGCTATGCTCCATTTGTGTAGAATGAATCATAACAGTAAAGTAACTGAAAATTTTATGAATGGACTCGGTTCACATTTCACATTTTCATATTTGACTGGAGGTAATGCGTTAGTTGATGCACTGACACCAAAATGGAAAAGAAGACTGGATTCCACAATAAGTAGGTATCTGACATATTGTTTTATGTTTTGCTTTGCCCAAAAAAAATTGTAATTATGTCCAGTGGGAGAGACATTAGAGTTTTAAAAGTTACTGTGGCACTTCATCAAGGCTTAGTAGTTAGCCCTTATTATTTATGCCAGTCGTGAATAAATTGGCTAGACATATTTAGGAGGAACATGGTGTATATTGTTTTCCAATGGCATAGTATTAGTTGATGAAACTAAAGAACGTTTAATGAAAACTTAGATTTATGGACAAATACCTTAGAAGCAAGAAGTTTTAAAATAAGTATGATTAAAGCAACATATATTCAATGAATTTAATAATGATAGGAGTGAAAATCAGGGCACACTTGGGATTGGAGACTAAGAGATATCTCAATGTGACCACTTTTGTCACCTTGGCTTGATAATCCATGACAAGGAAGAGATAGAGGAGGATCTCATCCATAGGGTTAGAGTTGGATGGGCAAGATGAAGGGGTGCACCCAAGGTGTGCCAGCAATGTTGTATGGAGCAAAGTGCTGAGCAATAAATAAGCATGTCCAAAAAATGAGTGTGATAGAAATGTAAATGCTGAGATGGATGGGTGGGAAAACTAGAAGGGATAGAACTAGAAATGAACATTTTTGAAGGCTAAGAAAAGATGATGTTTTACAAGTTGAAGGTGCTAGAAGAGATAGGGAAAACCGGGTCATGGATTGAAGTAGTGAGAAATGATTTAAGGGCCCATAATTTGACAATGAATATTGCACTGAACAGAATGGAATGACATTTTTGAAGTGTAAAAAGAAAAATATTCATTAAAATAAAAGAAGATTGTCTCAATACAATCATCAGAGGGTGATGAGTCAGCACCTGGATCGCCAAAATCCAAAGTATCAAAGAAACAACAGCAAAAGAAAGAAATGACAAATACTGCATAGGCCTCAAAAGAAAGCAAGCGATTGCATCTCCACAAAAACATGCTAAAACAGGCACACAAAACCCACACTTCTCCCCCAAAAACATTTAATCATCTCTTTCAAACACTTCTTCCTGTCCATCTTCATCTTCGTTCCTCGTCTCTCCTACTACCCCTACTATAATCTTCTTCAACCTCTCTTCCCTCTTGCTCTTCTCAAAAGCCTCAATAGCTTTCCTAGCAAACTCTTCTCCGCCCCAAAAGATCAATCCTAAACTCTTTCCATTTCTAACGTCTCTATCAGCCAGGTTCTCAATCTCCAGCACTGCTCCCTTTACCTCCTTGCTGCCTGATAGAATCTCCTTGGTCTTCTTTTCTACAGAAACTCCACCCTCCTTTTCCTCCTCCTTTAACCCAGCAATTGGCTTTAGAACTTCCTCGGATACCTCTAACGATTGGATCACCGCCCCTACTGAACCTTGTGACTTTGTAAACGTCTTCTTCCCCTCCACCTTCTTTGAACCCTTAAATCTCAAACCCTTTTTTCATATAAACCCTCTTGTATTTTCTTGTCGGATCAGCCCCATATAGGGCTTCTTTCAATCTAGGAAAAGATTTATATAGCTGACCCTGTATAATTGAGACAAGGCATGACGGTTGTGAATGAGATGAGATCACCAAATTGATTTTCAATATACCCTTATGCTTGAAATGTACACCTTTCTCTTCAAAAAACAAATGAATAAATAAATAAAGAAAAGAAAAGAAAAGAAATTTATCATGTGTTTATTTCTTTATGGAGTACGGACTTGGAAAACTCTCTAGATTGTATTCTCTTACATTATACACTTTGAGCTTCAATGTTTTCTAAATTTCATATTACCATCTAGATGTTTACTCCAGGAAGATTCTGATAAAACACTCATATTTAATATCTGATCCTGCTTAACTTTTTTTGTTTTATTTTATTTTTGCTGAAGATGATATTGGCATAAATTGGCCAAGAATATGAATTATAACAGCTAAGAAGCGATCCTACAAGATTGATTTGACCTAGCAAATGAGCCTTTATTTCAAGCAATCAACATTGAAACCAAGAACTGATTTACTGAATTCAATTTTTTAAATAAAATAAAAAATAAAATTTTCTATGGAAACAGATAAATAGACAAGTGGCAATTGAAGGTGAAATTCTTCTTGTGGTCTGCATTAATTAACAGAATCCCCACTACAGATCATCTTATCAGAAGAGGTATGGGTGTATGGCCATAGATAATCAATGTGTCTCCTGTCAGTCGGAGAGGGAGGATGTCTCCCACCTGCTATGGTGCCCTATAGCCTACTATATATGGTGCCATTTTTTGCAGCTGTTCAGGGTGGCACTGGTATTTCCTGGAAATCTGGACTCGCTGATTGCAGCCTGGTCTGCTAAGATATTTAGTAGGAGGGGCAAGAGGTTATGGATTTTGGTTCATGGTGCTTTGTGCTGGGTCATTTGGCTAGAACGAAATAGCAGAATATTCACCCAATCGGTCACAGAGTTGGAAAGAATGATTGGGAGGGTAGAGAGATGCTTGATTGAATGGGCCAGGGTTCTGGAAGAGTTTAATGGCATTAACCAGCGGCTATTTATAAATCAGTGGGAAATAATTCTTTTTGTCGATGATGTAAATGAATCACTAACAGTGGCATTTTTTTTTTTTTGTATCTACTATACTTTCTGTATTTTCATCCCGTTGTACAGTGCTTGGTGTACAGGGTTTCTGATGTAATTTTTTAGTGCAGTTTCAGTTAATATAAATTATACTTACCTTTCAAAAAAAAAAAAAGAAAAAGAAACAAATAAATGGACAAAAAGGGGAGTGTGAAGATGATATTCTAATACTTGGGTTGAGGCTGTAAATCATGTGCTAGTATGGTCGAACTACTTGGTAAATGCTATAGGCTATAGTGAAAGAGCAAGCTATTGTGATTAATAAGCCAAAACTATTCTTTATTTTCAATTCTAGATAAGAATTGTTAATGCAACAAGAACACCAGTATGGAAATTCAAGCTCTCATTATATCACCCATTAAAAGGCTTTCTAAAAGATGCAAGTATACTCAAGCCCTTTGTAATTCTGGTTTATGTTATAATGGAAAAATAGCATTGAGTTTTATTTGGGGGAGACATTTTGGAATTGGTTTCCAGACATTCAACTCTTTGAAGTCAAATGGTCAACCTCCTTAGTAATTTTTAATTCTGTTAAAACACCTATTTTGAAGGCTAGACTTCTAAATGCTGATCAAAAGATACCTCTTTAAAATTACTGACTTGGTGTTGTTATCTTTCAGACAAGCCATTCTCATTATTTTTTAGAGGGGACAGGCTATCCTCAAGACGGTGTTCTTTTTCAGGAACTAAAGCAAGAGTGAGTGATGCTTGAACTTGAATTTATTTATTTATTTTTTATTTTTTCCTACCAAGTGGGGGGTGTTTATGCTTGAGGATGATGGGTTAGGATTTAGCAGTTAGCCATACTCATAATGTTGTAATGGTAACTGGAAATTACCAGGAGCTGGCCTATTGATTATGGAGATTAAGGCTATATAAATGCTTTCTCTTAACTCCAATAAAATTTCAGTAGTGTGGTACATTTTTATCAATTAGGGAGTTGATAGAAGTTTCCTCAGAGAAGTTTTTTTTGAGATAGTCTGGATTAAAGAGAATGGACCCTCAGTGGATATCTTATGTGCACTAGAACCTTGTCCTGCAGTGATGTCTTGGCACCTAGGCATGGTTTCCTTTTCCTTTTAATTTTTCCTATCCCTAGATGTTCGAAAGTGGTCACTACTAGACTTGAAACTATGATGCTTATCTTCAATTTGTGGTTTTTCATTTTCTCTTTTGAAATTTTCCTATCCCTAGATGTTCCTAAATGACTTAGTTTACCTAAGCTTAGATTCATGGTATATTACATCCATACATGCCATTGAGTTCATAAATTCATTTGATTTTTGGCTGATTTTAAACCAGCTTTTACAACTTTGGCTGACAAAAGCAAATGTTTTGTGGAAATCACAGCGCACATTGAAAGCCATAAAGGCCCCAAAGATTTAGAAGGCCACTCCTTGATTGGGAATTCGAGGGGTGCTTTAAGTCTGCTGGAGAAGCTAGAGAGGGTGATGATCTCAGCCCAGCCTAGGGATGAGCGGTGGAAAGAATGCTCAAATGGACAGTTTTCAGTCAAGTCATGCTACTCAGCTTTGTGCAGGAACCAAATAGAATTTGAAGTCTTGGGTGGAATCTAGGGTAACCCAATTCCACCAAGGGTGGAAGCCTTTTCTTGGCTGGTAGCAATGGACAGTGTGCTGTGAGTGGATCATTTGAAGTCAAGAGGTTTCAGCATGGCTAACATGTATTTTATATGCAAGGAGGAAGAGCAATCAGTGAGCCATCTCTTTTTTACAATGAGAATTTCTGGTTTTGTGTGGAATCTCTTCACTCTTTGGGGTTAGGAACTTTCAGCCAAGGTCAACTGCTGAAATATTCTCTTCATGGCCAAGAATCAAGGGATAGAAAAAGCTAAAATAATATGGAGCTATATTCCATTTGCCATCTGCTGGAACATTTTGAAAGAAAGGAATAGAAGAATCTTTGAAGATAAGGAATATAAGCGGGATAAATTGGTGGCAGCTGTGGGCAAATCCGTCACAGATTAGGTCTTAATTTTTCCAGAGTCTCAGCTCAGAAGAGAGGATTTAGGGGAAAGTTTGTGGGAGGTGATGGGGATTCAAAATTGTAATCTGGATATTTAAAATTGTAATGTCAGTGTTAAGTTTTTTATTTTCTGTTGTTGATTAGGTGCTATCTTATCACCTATCCAGATTGTACTCTCTTTTATTTTAATGAATTTTCTTTTACTTATCAAAAGGAAAAAAAAAGGTGCAACGGGTCCATTCCATCATAGATCATACAATTGTATATGAGGAGTTGGCAGTTTAGGCTATGCACATTGTGGAATAGTTGCAGCTGCTTGGTGGATTGCAAAACTTGCTACTTGTCTTATTAAAGCCTTTAATGAGCAGATAGAATATAAAGTCAAGGTAAAACCATTTTGATACTCCTTTCTAGAAATAACACGAATGCTCTTATGTTGCTTTTATGCCTGTTCTCTTCCAGAGAACATGGATTTGACGATACAAGTTCAACCACTTGATCAGTGTTAAGAAATGACCACTCTCAATGATACCTGTTCTGTAAAGACAAATCATTTCTTTTTTGGATATTAGAATTCTAGTATGAAGACAGCAAGCACATTTATATTCAAGCAGTTAGAAAAAATTTGAGGACTTGTAATTTAACAGTGAATACAGCCCTGATAAAGCAAGGTGCTAACCGGTTGGTTGGTAAGGTCTCCTGCTGGTTGTAGCGGAGACTTTGGGGGATGGACAACCCCCATTGTGTATCTCCTTGGAGAAAAAAAAAAAGAATATGGCCTTGATAAAGAGTTACAAAACAGGATTCATGTAGCTGATTGCAGATACTTGTGACAAGTCTTCGTTGAGTTGATCTGTATATATGTTAATGATAGGTAAATTATTACATGCATCTGTTATGAAATATCTGTTTTAAAGCATGTCTAATATGGTAGAAATAATGTAATATTTTATGAGCTTTAATGAATTAGAAATTAAAAGGAAAAAAAAAAAAACAAATTAGTTTAGGACAAATTTAAGATAAAGTGTTCTGGCAACATTTTCTTTTTCTCAGTATATTTGATTATGTTTTAGAGTATGCTATTACATTTATAGAAAGAAAATTGAATAAGAACAACTAAACATTTATAAGTTCCATTAGATTGGGTTATGGATGGTGAGCAAGGTTTGAAATGTTGGCCATCCAAATATAAGAAACATGTCAGAAATGTCGGAAATATGGTATGGAAATATTGTAAAAATTATAGATATGGTGGAAACAAGTGCTTGCTCGACGATGAAAGCTAGCCTAAATACAGAATTTTTTTAGAAGAAGATGCTGGCGATGAAGGAAGTTGGGGAGGGCGAAGAATTGAAGCAAGTGCAGCTGCTGATGAGCAGTTTGCCAGCTAAGGGAAAGGTTAGGCGAAAGTGTTCACTGTACCATTTCTACAAACCCAGCTTTCGCCAGCTAAGGGGAAGGTCTCAGAACCAAATGAAACAGGGAGAAGTACCAATCAGCCCAGATCAGAATTTACTAGGCCCAAAGTACAGGGGGAATGCATCCTGACCGTGAATTGATGCCAAATTCACGGGCAGGATGTGGTTTATAGGGGGGGAGAGGGCTAGTTGTAGGGGGGGGCTGGAATTCAGAATTCTGCATCGTGTGTTTCCGTACTTTTCCCAATGAAAAAGCTTTGTATTCAAGTCCTTTTGTTCTGTGTGCTCCCTCTGTCCACCCAGGTACATTTGTAAATTCGTTTTTAGTGGCTGACTTGTTTTTTGTGCCTGAAACAGGTGCACCAGCATCCCACCTGCAAACAGAAGACTGCACAGGGGAGAGTTTAGAGGGAGAAGGTAGAGAGAGTAGAGATGTTAGTAAGGGGGCGTGTGAGGCAGACAAAATCTGGAATATAATTTTCACACAATTTGAGATTCTGCAACAGAAGGAAGGTACATTGGAGAAGAATGGCCAACATGAAAGTGAAGGAACAAAATTAATTTCAGAAAGTGAGAAGGGGGAGCAAAAGGCTGAGAAACTGGGTGGGAAAGAAGAGATGAAAAATGATGCTAGGGAGAATGAAGGAAAATAGGAAAAGAAAAAGAAAAAAATGGAGATGAAAAGGTTAATCTCTGATATTAAGGGAGACTTAGAATTTATTGAAATTGCGAGCTGAAGGAAATCGCACTTCTGAATTCCAGATTCACCTGGTCCAATCTATAGGAAAATCCCCTTTGCTTGAAACTGGATAGATTCCATTTTTAACTTAGATTGGGATAATCATTGGGGAGATTTGGTTTCCAGAGCCTTGCCTAGGGTCACCTCTGATCACTGTCCCATTAAAATAGGGGTGGAATCATTTGTCAATGGACCTAAACCTTTCAAATTTGAAAACATGTGGCTAACACACCCTAATTTTGTGAATAAAATGAAGGAATGGTAAGGTGAGGAGTTAAGCAGTGTAGAGTGGAAGGGTGTAAAATTCTATAAGAAATTGAAGAGACTAAGATGCACAACAAAAGAGTGGAATATGGATCATTTTGGGAAAATTGAGGAACAAAAAATGAGATTAATATCTCGGATTGAAGAGTTGGATGAAAAGGAATCTCAAAATAATTTGAACGAGTGTGATAGAGAATTGAGAAGACGGTTGAAGAAGGACCTAGAAGAGGTGTTTTTGAGAGAGGAAATTAAATGGAGGCAGAAATCAAGGCACAAGTGGATTAAGAAAGGTGATGGGAATACTAGATTCTTTCGTGATTTAGCAAATGGAAGGAGGAGGAAGAATTTTGTGACCAAATTAGAGATATGAGAGGAGATTATTACCAATTAAGATGAGATAGCCAGGAAAGCACATAGTAAGTCGCAGAGTTAATGCTACTTTTTTTTGCTCTAATCCCTAAGAATCCTAATGCTAGCCACCTAAAAGATTTTGGGCCAATTAGTTGGGTGACAAGCATTTACAAAATCTTGGCTAAAGTGCTCTCCTTGAGGATTAAAGCAATTCTCCCCTCCATTATCAGTCAAGCCCAAGGGGCTTTTATTCACGGAAGACAAAATAACTGATCAAATTTTGATTGCCAATAAATGTGAAGAGATGAAAAGGTTTGGAAAAAGAGGCTTTATGTGTAAAATGGATCTTGAGAAGGCTTATGATTTGGTGGATTGGTAGTTTCTTTTAGAGGTGTTGAGGAGGTGCGAGTTTGGGCAGAGGTGGTGTATCTGGATACTTGGGTGTATTAGTACTTGTCATAACTCAATATTGGTGAATGGAGTAGTGAAGGACTTGTTTTCAACTTGTAGGGGTGTTAGGCAAGGGGACCCACTTTCATATTTCCTTTTTACCCTAGTAGCTGATGTCTTCAGTAGAATCATCACTAAGGTTGATAGGGAAGATGGAAGGTGTGGATTAGTGATGGAGTTCAAGCCAGCGACTACATGGAGAAGAAAGCTGGAGTTCGAAGCCAAAAAGTACATATTTGAAGCTTGCAAAAACAAGGGACAGGTGTGCCTGAAGATTAGAGAAGAGAAAAAAAAATAATTATTTTTCTTTGCAGGGATGCAGTGATTTGGGTGAAGGGTTTTGTGGATGCATTTACTTACAACAAGAAGCAAACTGGATGGAAAGGTCAGTTGAATATGGGAAGGAAGAACTTTATAGCTAAGCTGAGAAACAATAGAAAGGGGTGGTTCACAGTTATAACAGAACGTTTTGGGGAAAGCAACAGGAAGTTCGTGTGTATTCCGAAAGGAAATAGGAAGACGGGTTGAAGTGTTTTGTAGATAAGCTACAGGAGTACTTGGTATTGACGGAGATGAATGAAAAGGTTCAGCAAAAGATTTCAACGGAGAAAGCAGAGATGGGGGAGAATGAGAGTGTTTTGGTAGGAAAGGGAGAGCAAATAACTCAGAAGGCAGTGAAGGAATACATTGCTTGCTCTGTTAAATTGAGTAAATTGGAGTTGAATGTTGATAAACAGAAATGGAATAACAAATTTGTGTTGATAGCTAGAAAAAAGATTAAGGACTGGCAGCTCATTGCAGAGGAAATAATGAAGAATTTTAGCATTAAAAAACTTGTTCTTGTGGTGTCGTTTAGTGAAAACAGAGCCATTCTCGACATAGGGGAGGTGAAAATAGAACTCTCTTCTTTTGAAACACAGGAAGGTTTGATCGTCATCGAAGAATGGCGTATGTCTTGTAATGAGAGAGATATTACAGTAGCTTGCTTCAACATCAAGCTTCTTGGGGTTCCGTTCAACTTCTGGAATAAGTCGATAGTAGATAAAATAGTCCACACGGTGGGTGGATCAATGGAGGACTACGGCTTCAGTGACTTGATGGAGATCAAAGTAAGAATCCGAGGGATCAAGCCGGAAGAGGTGCCCCGTCTGGTCACTTTCTTCTCGGAGGGACTATGGAGGAAGATATGGGTCCTAACGGAACTGGAAGCATCTTTGTGGAGGAGCTGTTCAAAGGAGGAAGAAGAAGGTGACATGGAGGAAGGAAGCGTACGTGGTAGACTTTTAGTGGGAGGGGAAGGAAAGGAACATGGAGAACTTTTTGGGGAAGAGGAAGAGTCGAGTTCCAAGGGGGTACTGGGCGGCCACATTGAAAGAGGAAATAATTCAAAAATATTTAAGGCGAAAAGCCAAGTGGTCGGCCCATCATATGCTGATGTGGTTAAGATTCTGGGTGGGTTGACTTTCAAACCGGGGGGTATCAGCAGTGACCCATGTGGGTCAGGGCAGAGGGCTGGAAAAGAAGCCGGGCAGGTCGACCTTTGAACCGGGGGGAGTTGTTAGTGACCCACATGATAACTTAAAGTCTCACGTGGGTCGAGCTAAGGGGCTAGTCGATAGTGGATAGATCTTCTGGTTTATCTTCTTCCAAAGCAGCGAATTTAAAAAGGAGAAAACTACAGTGGCGGAGCGAGAACAACAGTGATCTACGGTTGGTGCCCCATCGAAACTATGAAGACCTCAGAGAAATCGAATCCCAGGTATGCAAGAGAGAGAACTGAAGAAAGGGAGGAATTGGATGAAGGTTGGGTGCACTGTGGAGTAAACAACGAAGAGCCGGAGGACAATTTGGATGAGGGTACCAGCATTGGAAGCGTGAATGATGATGGTGAGTACGACATAGGTGACTTGGGCATGCTGAACATTACAAGCCTATTCCAGGAGGACATAGAGGAGAAATGGAGATTGAACCCAGACAGCCAGAGAAGTCCGATAGTTGATGAAGAGTTGGGTCTCTTGATGTAAATGAGGCTAAAGACATTAGTCAAAATGTTGTGCTCCCAAGACTTCCGATTGTGCAAGGTGCAAAAGAAGGGGTAAACTTGGAGAACCTGAGGCAGAGCGAGAACACACCAATAAGAGGTAAACAATGGGTAGAGAGGACAGATTGCCAAATTGCCCAAAGGACAGAAATGCTTACCAACAAACTCAAGGAGATAGACATTGACCAACCATCTAAACAAAGAAAGGGAGGATAGGAACAACATTATGTGCCCCCATTCATCCTTCCAGTCAAACTCAGGTAACCAAGTGAATTCAGTTTGTGCTACTAATGTGTTCTCTGTATCCTATGCTCTAGATTTTGTTCTTGTTCCAAGTTCAACAGCCCTTGTATGTGCTACCAACCAAGGTGGTGGGTATTTAATGAGTATGGAAAGGAGAGTGGAGGACTGTGGGGAGATGTTGGAAGGAAGGTATAGGAATGAGAAAGTTTGGGAGATTATTGAAAAAATCTTTAGTGAAGTTAAACAAAATATGATGCGGACGAAGAATATAGAGGAGAGAAGAGGGGAGGGATAAGGTGAAAGGGGAGAAATGGAGGGGAATATCTAAAGAGGACAAGGGTGGAGGAATCCAATAGGGAGGACTTCATAGTAGAATTCATAGGGAAGTTGGGATGCATAATGAAAGACTTTAATGTTTTGAAAGGTGGCCTATAGAAGGAGAAGGAAATTAAAATAAAGAAAAGAAAACTGAGTGAAGTTGAGAGACTAAAAAGAGATGTTGAATGTGACAAGAAGTTTGGGGTAAAAGGAGATAAAAAGAAAAGGGGGAAGTAGTGGTTTTTGTAGAAGGGACTTGAAGAAAAAGTGTCTATGAAGATTCTTAGTTGGAATGTGAGGGGTATTGGAAGTGCAAGGAAAAGATAGACGATTAGAGAGGTAATAAAGAGGTATGGCCCAGACATTGTATTACTACAGGAATCCAACAGAATGGAGTTTAATAATAGATGGGCAAGAAGTATTTGGAAATCCATGGGGATTAGTTGGGTGGCTGCTCCCTCTTGGGATGCTTTAGGGGGGATACTGACAATGTGGAAGAAGGATGTGGTGGAAGGCCTAGAGGAACTGATTGGAAAATACTCAATCTCAATGAAGTTCAAGCAATAAGATGATGATTTTGTGTGGGTGCTCACAAATGTTTATGGGCCAAATGATTATAGAGAACAAAATGAATTGTGGGAGGAATTGGCTGATATTTGAAGACTTTGGAATGGGACTTGGTGCATGGGTGGTAACTTCAATGTGGTTAGATTCATGGAGGAAACCAATAATACTAATCAGAGGGTGACAACTAGTATGAGGAAGTTTAACAGGTTTGTGGATGCCTTTGAACTCAAAGAGATACCATTAGCCCATAAGACATTCACTTGGTCAAATATCCAATCGAGGCCCACCTCCTCCAAGTTGGATAGGTTTATGTTTTCTTTGGATTGAGAAGAACACTAGGGAGATCTAGACTCTAGGGCTCTTCCAAAATTGACCTGTGATCATTGGCCTATAGTGATTTGCAAGGAGGAATGGAGGAATGGTGGACCTGCCCCCTTTAGGTTTGAGAATATGTGGTTGCTCCATCTTGGATTCACTAAAAGAGTAAGGGAGTGGTGGTATGAGTGCAACCCAGTGATGGATTGGGAAGGAATGAGGTTCCATAGGAAGCTACAATTCTTGAAAGCAAAGATCAAGGAGTGGAATCAATTGGAGTTTGGAAGCCTTGAAGAAAGGAAGAGAACCTTGATGAACAAGATTGAGAGCCTTGACTTGAAAAAAGAAAGGGGAGACTTTGGAGAGGCAAACAAGGAACAAAGAAGAGGTTTGAGAAGTCAGCTTAAGGACTGCCTACAAAAAGAGGAAATTAGCTAGAGGCAAAAATCTAGATGTAAACGGCTACAAGAGGGAGATAGAAATACTAGTTTCTTTCATTCTTTGGCAAATAGGAGGAGAATGAGAAATTCTATCTCCAAACTAGAGATAGATGGAGTTTATTTAACACAACAAGATGAAATTGTAGGAGCCTTTGTGGGACACTTTAAATCAATTCTAAGAAGGCCTATAAGTAGGGGGTATGGTTAGAAGGATTGGATTGGCTAGATGTAGGAAATGATAACAAGAGAAGGCTAGAGAGAAGGTTTGATTTGGAAGAGATTAAGGAGGTTGTTTTCTCTATGGATATAACAAAAGCTCTAAGACCAGATGGCTTCACAATGGTTTTTTACCAAGACTGTTGGGATACGGTGAAAGATGACCTTTTGTTGGTTTTTGAGGAATTTCATAGGAGATGAGTGGTTAACCCGAGTGTGAATTCTACCTTTCTAGCCTTTGTCCCAAAAAAGAAAGATGCATTGCATCCAAAGGATTTTAGGCCAATCAGCTTGGTAAATAGCTTGTATAAGATCCTTGCAAAGGTGTTGTCTCTGAGGTTGAAAGAAGTCTTGCCATATATTATCTCACCAAATCAAGGAGCTTTTGTGAGTGGAAGACAAATAACAAATCAAATTCTAATTGCTAATGAGAGTGTGGAGAATTTCAGGAATGATAGAAAGAAGGGAGTGTGGTGCTAGCGGAAGCGTGTCGTTAACCACTTTGGAACACCGGTTTTAATATTTATAAATTTCTTTGTTTCTCATAAAAATTATAAACGTAGTAAATGGTGAGAACGGGTCGTATCCACAAGGAAGCGAGGAAAAAATCGTTACAAACTTTAATTCGGATAAAAGAACACAAAGGGAAGTTGCAGAATCACAAAACTTTAATTAATTAAATTGAAAGTCATTAAGAATAAGATTCGAACACTGCTAAAAGTGAAAAGTGGATAGAAATAAATAAATAAAAGAAATTAAATTAAAAAAAAAAGTCTATAGTTCGATCAGAGGTAGTAGTCTCCGGATTTCTCCTTTGACCCTCAAACTTCTCGATCTAGGCCTTCCGTCTTACCTGGACGAATTCCAAATCTGCAGAAAAGAAACAAAGCAAAAGTTAAAGTAAAAAGTAAATTTGCAGGAAGGAAGAAATCAAACAGGAAATTAAAGAACAGAAGTTAAATATAAAACTGAATTAAAATGGTTGGGATCTGATTCCAGAGGTGGCAGTAGTGGCTTTGGTGAACTGCAAGCAATAACCCCTCCTCTTGCCTAGGCATTCTCCTCTTCCTCTACCCTTAAACTTCTCAAGATCAGCCTTCTGTTTTACCTGGGGGCAGAATCCAACCCCTTTTCAGGAGCCCTTGGGTCCTTTTAATAGAGAAAGGTGGATAAAACTGGGATTAGAGAGAAAGAGGGGGCAGCAGTTAGGTTTTAGCAAAAATATGGGTGCCCTAGGGTTTAGAATAAAGGGTTATGATGGTTCTAAGGTGATCCTAAGGCTGAGAAGAGAAGGAGAGGGTGCCAATATTATGTAGGGCTGAGATTTGGGCACCTAGGGCTGAAAGGTGGAGATTAAAAGGAATGGGTGGTGCCCCAGAGTGAATGGCTGAGATAGAGAGTGGAATAGAGGGCTGAGATCTAGTGGCTAAAGGATGAATGGTGAGGATTAGAAGTTAGGTGGTGCCCTAGGGTTAGAATGCTAAAAAGAGAGTGCCCTAGAATGAACGATGGAGATTAGAAGGAATGGAAGGTGGAGATTAAGCAGTTAGGGGCGGCTAGGGTTTGGTAAGGATGAAAAGGAGGAGTGGAAAAGAGCCATAGGGTTTGCTAAGGAGAGGAGAGTATGCTAATATAATAGGAGGGGCGTCATTCTAGGTTTAGCATATAGGAGGCGCCCTCTTGTGTTTCGTTTTTCACAAAAACACCCCCTCTCTCAGTTGGCCTTTACACCAGCTTTCCAAAAACTGCATTTTAGCCATGAAACTTCCACGAGATTTGCACAGAGACCCTCAAAGGTCACAATATTGAAATTAATTGGGAAAATGGACATTTTGACTATTATAAGGCCTAAAATACCCTTGAAATGATGCCCTCAAGGCATCAAAATGCAAAGTTATCAGAGTGGTCTATAAGTTGGATCTGGGAAAGGCCTATGACTTGGTGGAATGGGAATTTTTTAGGAAAGTTATGACAAAATTTGGATTTGGGGCTACATGTACAAATGGATTATGGGGTGTGTTCGTAATTGTCATTACTCGATACTAGTGAATGGAACAATGGTTGACTTCTTCCCAGCCATTAAGGGTGTAAGACAAGGAGACCATCTTTATGCCAGACAAATTCCTTATGCCAATTCAACCAATATATTTCATGATAGACCAAGCTCTGCCAAAGACAAGGGGGCTGAGAATCAAAACCACAGTTTCAACTATCTTCGGCAAACCATTGCCCTATCATGAAACAGGGGGGCTAAAACCAAACTTGACAAACCTCCCTTAACCAAAGGGGAGATTGAAAACTCGGATCATGCTCCAGCAATTATCTCTTAACAAGTCACTTTCTTGAGGCAAGGGGGTTGATAGCTTCACCAATCAATTAAGCACAGAGTTGTCCCTCGACAGAAAGCAACTTATCAAAAGACAGGGGGCTAAATCACAAAGAGAGTGAAAATTAACCCAAAACAAATGCTCCCGTTTCTCGCCCAAATAATATCACTAAGTCGAGTGCAAGAATGCTTATTGATAAGTTTACATTTACCAATAAGCAAGGGGGCTAATAACCTATCCAAATTAAGAATTCTTTATGCAAAGAACCTGATATGCTTCCCCATCAAAAACAAGAATGATCACCAAACCCAACATGAAAGAATCAAGGTATCACAACACCTATAATCCTCATCCTCATCACTCTATCACGAACCTCCAAAGCAAACCCCATGACCGAAATGCTTATCGGTAAACTCACACTTACCAAAGCAGGGGGGCTAATGTAGGTGCATGATGGTCACTTAGACCATCAGAGCACAAAAGGTGTCAAACCAATACTACACAAATGCCTGCAATGATTCCATAACTCATCGCACATCTGTGATGAGTTCATGACCCAAAACGAGTCGCAATGAGCTTAGGACCCGCACGGACTTGCGAAGCTTAAGCTCATCACACATCCGCGACAAGTACAAGATCATCGTAGGCCAGAAACAAGCAAAAGGAATATGTGTGTCGCTGACAAAACACGTGACGAGATGCTCCGTAGGCTTAAAGAAGACACATGAGATAAATAGTAACGCCATTCGAGCCACGTCGGTTTAAGAGGGTCATGAAAGGAAGTAGCACACGCGTATAATGAGAACCCTCAGACGAAAGGAAAGCTCAACCTTGAGATATTGAAAGAATGGTAGGATCCATATAATGGACGCCAAGAAAGTTGCAGAATGGGTGGGCGAATTTCAAAAATTTTCCTACCTTCTTCCAACTAGGAATCATATTCCCTAAATTTAGAATACAATATTCAAGGATCCTACTTGAACCATAATCGAACTAGATCTGAACCAAAAAGAAAAAAGGGAGGAATATACCTGATCCGGAGAAGCAATATCTCCCAAATTTGGTGTTCACGCCCAAAGAAGACACCAAGATCCGCTCCTGCTGAAGATGACACAGCTATGGGTGGAACGGAACCAACAGAGTGCATCCTACACACTGGATCCTTTGCAATAATCCTCTGGAAACTCTGAACACCGAAGCTTTTTCAGTCTTTTCTGCAAGACTGATGTCAAGAACTGATTTCTTGACTTCTTTCTTCTTCAAAGATCGAATCTTGCAAGGAGTGGCGGCGGCTGGAGGAGAACTCCTGGGACGAAGATGGCTGAATTGCCTCTCTTCTCTCTGGAGTGTGAATGAGATCTAATCTCAATTCGCAGGAAGCTTTCTTGCTTTTCACAAAAACCCCTTGTTCGAAATCTAATGTTTTTCTCTTAGGGTTTTTCCTCATTTCTTCTTGATTAAGAAACCTCCTAATTAGGAGTTATCCCAATCCAAATCAGTATTTGGATAGGGGATGATCTTAATCCTATCTGCAGATTAAGTTAGCTTACTATTGTTCTTATCAGGAGGTTACCAGATTCAAATCTGATTTGATTTTGGTCACCTATAGTGGATAAGGTTAAAAGGCCCTATCCTTTTACTAACATTAATCTCAGATCCGCCCCATGGATGGGTGATCATATCAGCCCAGCTCGAAATGGGCTTTTGGCCCATTAAGTGTTTAGTGCTTAACTAGTTTCCAATCTGCTGCCCAGTTGGGCTTCTTTGTATGGCGTGGGACCCAAGCATTGATCTACACACCAGCCACATGGGTTCGGTCCAGCCTTTATTACAAAGCACAGCCGAATTCACTGAAAAGCTCAATGAACCCCTGAGCCCATCACATGGACCCTATGGGACCAATACTTACATTAAGTGGTCCCTGGGCCAAGCCATCTTATAAAAACCCAGGGACTGTGGGCAGGTGCAAGATTAGCCCATCAGGTACAAGAGATGACCCCTGGTGGCATACCAGTCTTATCCAATGGCTGTGAACATTTAAAACTAACACGAGTCTCTACAAGTGTTCAGTTTCAGAGTCTTACACAGAATTATACCAAACAACATGAATCAAACATGCACTTTATTTATTTACACTAAATGTCAAAAGTACATCAAATCGGATTGAAGCTAAGGGCATACAAAACTGTCTAACAGCTTCCACTTGCACTCAGGTCCAATCTGGTACAAGCCGGAGTCCCGTACTTTCCACGTGTTTCTCAAACACCTTCTGTGTCAGTGTCTTAGTCAATGGGTCTGCCACATTATCCGCTGATGCTACCTTCTGAATTAGGACGTCCCCTCTACCAACGATCTCTCGATGTGCTTTGACCTCGAGTGGGCCCGAGGCTCTTTTGCCTGGGCGATCGCTCCATTGTTGTCACACAATAATGGGATGGGTGATGTGCTGGCCGGAATCACTCCCAATTCGTGTATGAATTTCTTCATCCACACAGCTTCCTTGGCAGCTTCACTTGCAGCAATGTACTCGGCCTCGGTTGTGGAATCTGCAGTGGACCCCTGTTTGCTGGTCACGATCCTATCGTGAAAACATACCCAGACGTAGACTTTCTATCATCTGGATCCGACTGGAAATCGGCATCAGTATACACTAGAACTTGTAGTGAACTACCATCGAATACCAGACAAAACTCTTTTGTCCTTCGAAGGTATTTAAGTATGTTCTTCACAGCAGTTCAATGCTCCTGCCCTAGGTTAGCCTGGAATCTGCTTACCACACTCACCGCCTGAGCAATGTTCAGGCGAGTGCATAGCATGGCATACATGATGCTCCCTACGGCTGAGGCATAGGGAACGTCTCTCATGCCCTCAATCTCCTCAGAAGTCTTTGGAGACATCTTCTTGGAGAGAGTGACTCCATGCCTGAAAGGAACGTTTCCTTTCTTAGAGTTTTCCATGTTGTATCTTTTGACAATTTTGTCAATGTAAGTAGCTTGGGATAATCCAATTATCCGCTTCGATATATCTCTATAGAGTCGAAGACTTAGTATATATGAAGCTTCTCCAAGATCTTTCATGGAGAACTGCTGTAATAGCCATACCTTGACCGAAGTCAACATTCCTACATCATTCCCAATGAGTAGGATATCGTCCACGTACAACACCAAAAAGGTGATCTTATCCCCATTGGACTTCCTATAAACACAGGGTTCATCCGGATTCTGCTCAAAGTCAAACGTTTTGACTGTAGAATCAAAACGGATGTTCCAACTCCTAGAAGCATGCTTAAGTCCATATATGGATCTAGTTTACATACCATGTGTTCCTGACCAGCAGCAATGAAGCCTTGCGGCTGCTACATGTAGATATCTTCACTAAGATCTCCATTCAGGAATGCGGTTTTGACATCCATTTGCCAAATCTCGTAGTCATGGTATGCTGCTACAACTAGTAGGATCCTAATGGATTTGAGCATGGCCACGGGCGAAAAGGTTTCCTCATAATCGATGCCTTCTTTCTGAGTATGCCCTTTTGCCACCAAACGAGCTTTGTAGGTCTCAATCCTGCCATCGGGGCCCTTCTTCCTCTTGTAGATCCATTTGCAACCAATTGATTTTACCCCGGAGGGCGGATCTACTAGAGTCCAGACTCTATTGGTCTCCATCGAGTCCATCTCAGCTCTCATGGCCTCCACCCACTTCTGGGAATCTATGTCTAACATAGCTTCCGCGTAAGTTACGGGATCCTCCTCACTAGTCAAGGCTTTCACCAGGTAACTATCCTGGTCATAACCATATCGGACTGGTGGTCTAGATACCCGAGTGGATTTTCTAAGTTGGTCACCACCTGGAACTTGTGGGACATCTCCCACTGCTCCTGAGCTCTCCTCATCAAGAACTATTTCCTAACGATGGGTGTCCAGGATGTATTCGGTTTCTAAGAATTGGGCGTTTCGACTGCAGAACACTTTTTGCTCGCTTGGGTCATAAAATAGATAACCCATCGAATCTTTTGGGTAGCCTATACATAGGTAACGACTGGTTTTAGACTCCTTGTCCGCACTTGTTCTTTTAACGTGTGAAAGACAACCACAAATCTTCAAGTGTCTTACACTTGGCTTCCTTCCGGTCCATAGTTCATATGGAGTTTTCGGAACTGATTTGGTTGGAACCCGATTCAACACGTAGATAGCAGTCTCTAATGCGTATCCCCAAAAGGATGTGGGTAATTTTGAGCGTACGAGAAGTGACCGGACCATGTCCAACAATGTCTTATTCCTCCTCTCTGAAACACCGTTGAGTTGAGGTGTAGCAGGAGGAGCTAGTTGTGACACTATCCCGTTGACCTTTAAGTAGTCTCTGAATTCGTCAGAGAAATACTCGCCACCTCGATCCGATCGAAGGGCCTTAATTTCTCTCCCTAACTATTTCTCGACTTCATGTCTGAACTCTTTGAACTTTTCAAATGATTCAGACTTGTGTCTCATTAGGTTCACGTAACTATATCGTGAGAAATCATCTGTAAAGGTGATGAAATACACATGTTGATTTCGTGTCCTAACACTCAGGGGACCACATACATCAGTATGTATTAGGTCAAGTGTGCCTGCAGATCTTTCAGGCTTACCGTCAAATGGCCGCTTAGTCATCTTACCTTGTAGGCAAGGCTCACAAGTGGGAAAATTTTCTATGGTTAGAAAATCCAAAGGACCATCCTTTACCAGCCTTGTGATTCGGTCAACACCGATGTGGCCAAGTCGGTAATGCCAGAGGCACGTGGGATTTACTGTATCACGATTCATTTTCTTGGGATTTTCGACCGACATAGTTTCGGTTAAGTTAGTTTCCAGAGAAGGATGTAGAACATAAAGACCGTTCTCCAGTTACCAGCCTTGTGATTCGGTCAACACCGATGTGGTCAAGTCAGGAATGCTAGAGGCACGTGGGATTTACTGTATCACGATTCATTTTCTTGGGATTTTCGACCGACGTAGTTTCGGTTAAGTTAGTTTCCAGAGAAGGATGTAGAACATAAAGACCGTTCTCCAGTTCCCCGCATGCGATGAATCTGTTATTCCATTTAACAATAATCATATTACTAAAATAAACAGTATATCCATCAGCACACAGTTTAGAAACAGAAATTAAATTTCTTCTCAAGTTCTGTACATAAAGACAATCTTTAAGTACAAGCACTCTTCTAAACACTAATTCTACGGTTCCTATTGCCACAGCTGCAACACTTCCAGTCGTTCCCAAGAATGATGTCACTTCGCCTTCACTCAATCTTCTGCTAACTTTGAACCCCTGCAGTGAGTTACACGCATGAGTTGAAGCCCCGGAGTCAACACACCAGGACACAGAAGTAACTAACATATTAGTTTCTATGACACAAGTTTCGACGTTACCTTTCTTAGATTCCAGGTAGGCAGGACAGTTCCTCTTCCAGTGGCCGGTCTGCTTGCAGAAGTGACAGACATCAGATGCCTTGTTCTTCTTTTGCTTCTCAGGCTTGGCAGTTTTCTTCTGGGGCTTCTTTGCCTTTCTCTTTTTCTTTCCTGATTTGTTAGCTTCAACAAGCATAACCACAGGCTCATCCTTCTTGAGTAGATCATCGGCCCTCTGCAACATATTGCTGAGTTCCTGGACGCTGACATTCAGCTTATTCATGTTGTAGTTCATTGTGAACGCATTGAAGGAAGAGGGCAAAGAATTCAGGATGGTATCCACTTGCATGCCAAGATCTAGCCGGATCCAAGGGCTTCGAGTTCGTTAATGTATCTCATCATCCGAAGACAATGGTCATGAACTTTCTGCCCTTTGGACATCTGCGCGGTCATGAACAATTCCAGGACCTTCTGTCGAGTAGAACGGTTCTACTCTTCATACATCGTCCTTAGACTGTCCAATATGTCCTTGGCTAGTTCGATCTGATCGAACCGCCTCTGTATTGAGTTGTCTAGTGATGCAATAACAAAGCAGCGGGCTAGGGAGTTCTTATCCTCCCAATCTTGGTAGTCCCTCCTATGCGCCTCAGAAGCCCTATCACCCAGACGCTCCGGGGCAGGATTTTTCACCACCTTATCTAACTTTTCGGAAGTTAGGACCAGCATAAGATTTTTGTACCAGTCGACATAATTTGGGCCCTTAAGCTTGTTATCGTCTAGAAGCTTTGTGAATTGACCGTTTGCCATTTTTTGACAAAACAACAAAGACGTTAGTCCATAACCTTAGTTTGATTCATGTTACCTACATAGATATGGTTTTTAATCTATGTTTCATTACCATTTGTTCATCTCTGAGATTTCCCTCCTTTCTCAGTGACGGGGACGACGAAATGTCTCTAGAAATGTGAGAAATCACATGGAGTGCATGAAGCCAACTGTTTCAGCTGCATAACCCCATCACCTTTCTATGACGGATCATATCCACTCATCGAATGAGTTTCCCTTTGGCCTCTGTCAGACAAGGTTCAGAGCCGTTTTTAGGTAAACCTTTCTGTCCAGTGAGTGCTCACCCATCATATTCAGGTTACGCCAAGGTACCGTGAGAGAGTTCCCATTTTCTGGTGAAGCCCCTCCCACATCGGTCTATGACTCCCCTATCATCTTATGAAACACTCTAACAAATCCAACAGCAAATGGATAGCCCAATTTTATGGTGTGTTTCCTCATTACTGAAGGACCCATCATTGTGCTAATAACGGAAGGCCTTTAGAGAGTCCATCATATGGATCTCCCAATCACATGCACTCATATTTGCTGGAGGGAACAAGATTACGCCATAGTTCTAATTTAGGTCAAACCAGAGTGGCTCCCACTAAGTTTCATAAAGTCAGATTTCTAGTGGGCCTTAATCGACTAGGGGTTCCGTACACATCCCTTTTTCAAGGTTGTGGGGCCCACCAAGCAATGAGGGGTCATCCAATGACTTTAAGGGACACCATGGCAATGATGTTCGTTCAGCCATGGTGTGCGCAAGAGCCACTAACGAGTCTTCATGGGCCATGTGCTTATGGCCCATGGTCGCAGCACATCAAACATCCAAACATCACATGTAAAGGAAGAATTGATCCAATCAATTAACTGTTGTAAAGCCCATTTAAAATCCATAACATTAACAATTAATGTCGACTAGGTATATGGGCTTAATCGCAGTTAGCAGTTCGGCCCATACAACTTTTCTCACAATAGTGGGTTTTTGCAGTTATAACCATTTAAAACTGGGCTTTACAGGTGGGCCGAATTAATCCCTATAATTGAACATCAGATTCGGAACAGCAACTGTGAGAAAAATGGACTGAAAAACAGTCCCCTTCGAACCCTAGATTCGGTCCAAACAGTTTTGGTCCAATCTAGTCCGAAATGGTCCGAAACTGATTTTCAATTCAAGAATTATATCATGAAAGATCTGAAATTAATAATTTTGATTTTCAACAATCATAAATCAAATATGGACTGTTCGCACCACCTACAAAACAGAGGTTAATCACTAAAGTTGCAGTTTCACAAACTGCAAATCGCAAAAAGTGATTTCTCCATTTGCAAATCTCCAGCGCCGCCTTCTTCTTCCTTCTTTAATCAAGAAAATAAAAAAAAAAAACAGAAATCCTATTTCTATTAATTTATTACATTCTTGATCAAATCCTATACATTCAGTCTAGAAAATAAAAAAAAAATTATTTACAGACCAAATTGAATAAAATAAATAAAAAAAATGTGCGCAGACCATCTGCGCCAAAACTACACTGCGATCTCCAGGTTCGAACAGTCCATTAAATCAAAATAAATAAAGAACAGTTCTAAATAAATTTTGGATTTAACAAAAATTAATTTCAGATCAATCGCCCTTAACAAGAAACGATTTCTTGAAAAAAATAAAACAATCTGCGCAGGTTCAGATCTGATTTTCTTTTGGTTCAAGATTCGAACCTGTGGCTCTGATACCACTAAAAGAATGGTAGGATCCATCTAATGGACGACAAGAAGGTTGCGCAATGGGTGGGCGAATTTCAAAAATTCTCCTACCTTCTTCCAACTGGGAATCATATTCCCTAAATTTAGAATACAATATTCAAGGATCCTACTTGAACCATAATCGAACCAGATCTGAACCAAAAAGAAAAAAGGGAGGAATATACCTGATCTGGAGAAGCAGTATCTCCCAAATTTGGTGTTCACGCCCAAAGAAGACACCAAGATCCGCTCCTGCTGAAGATGACACAGCTATGGGTGGAACCAGTAGAGTGCGTCCTACACACTGGATCATTCGCAAGAATCCTCTGGAAACTCTGAACACCGAATCTTTTTCAGTCTTTTCTGCAAGACTGATGTCAAGAACTGATTTCTTGACTTCTTTCTTCTTCAAAGATCGGATCTTACAAGAAGGAGTGGCGGCGGCTGGAGGAGAACTCCTGGGACGAAGATGGCTGAATTGCCTCTCTTCTCTCTGGAGTGTGAATGAGATCTAATCTCAATTCGCAGGAAGCTTTCTTGCTTTTCACAAAAACCCCTTGTTCGAAATCTAATGTTTTTCTCTTAGGGTTTTTCCTCCTTTCTTCTTGATTAAGAAACCTCCTAATTAGGAGTTATCCCAATCCAAATCAGTATTTGGATAGGGGATGATCTTAATCCTATCTGCAGATTAAGTTAGCTTACTATTGTTCTTATCAGGAGGTTACCAGATTCAAATCTGATTTGATTTTGGTCACCTATAGTGGATAAGGTTAAAAGGCCCTATCCTTTTACTAACATTAATCTCAGATCCGCCCCATGGATGGGTGATCATATCAGCCCAGCTCGAAATGGGTTTTTGGCCCATTAAGTGTTTAGTGCTTAACTAGTTTCCAATCTGCTGCCCAGTTGGGCTTCTTTGTATGGCGTGGGACCCAAGCATTGATCTACACACCAGTCACATGGGTTCGGCCCAGCCTTTATTACAAGGCACAGCCGAATTCACTGAAAAGCTCAATGAACCCTTAAGCCCATCACATGGACCCTATGGGCCCAACACTTACATTAAGTGGTCCCTGGGCCAAGCCATCTTATAAAAACCCAGGGACTGTGGGCAGGTGCAAGATTAGCCCATCAGGTACTATCTTAAATGGTGTTACACTTAACCTCTCAGCCCTTAATGATCAAGCACTGCCCAACAAGAGAGGACCTCTCCCTCGGCTGCAAGGAACAGTGCCGCACTCTCCACTCACATGGATACCGGGAATTAAAACCATTTGCAAACATTTCGAAACCGTACATATACATATATATATATATATATTAATTTTGCAAAACAAAATTCTAACGATTGAAATCAACTGCCGACTGTTTGGTTTCCATCAGAGAGAGTGCATTCCCTATCATTACCTTTGTCCGACAAAGGGGTTGATCTTGTCACTATGATCACCCACTCAGATGAATTTTCAGACTGTCCCAATATACCTAGGTTTTGATCCCCACTAAGGATCTCACTGATTGGCATGTCAAAGACACCTTGATCCGACACCTAGTGAAGCATCATAATCGAGTCTAGGGGTCAGCTGTAACTTTCCAGTTTTGCCCATCTATCTCCATGGTCCAGGGCAACACTGGAAATCTGGTCTGGTTCAAGGATTCGAGTAATCTCATACTGCATGTGCCTTGGGTCTTACCCTAGTGGCCGAGACAGGCCATCCCAACACTTGGTGGCACACCAGTATCAGCCTTGACAGGATAGATCTCCCCAGACTTATCCAATGGCTCTGAACATTTAAAACTAACACGAGTCTCTATAAGTGTCCAGTTTTAGGGGCTTGTACAGAATTATACCAAACAATATGAATCAAACATGCACTTTATTTATTTACACTAAATGTCAAAAGTACATCAATCGGATTGAAGCTAAGGGCATACAAAATTGTCTAACAGATATCTCATAAGACATGTGGCAAAACCCTAGTAGTGTTCCCTGACAACTAATGTTGAATCTATGATTCCCTTTCCTAATGAGAATCAAACACTTTTGGCTCCTTCCTTTCAGGACCCCAGGATCTCTCCCTATAAATAGGGTCCAACTCATAATGAGATAATCATTCTATCACTTCATTCACCCTAGCCTTTAGCCTACCTTTTGCTCTTGGCTTTTCTTTGTCCTTCAAGGAGACCCCCGTACATAGCCTTACCTTCCTACTAACAAAAGTAGTCAAATATTTGATATGCTTGATTAATTGTTGCATACGCTAGTTGATGTTTTGGGAAGTTCCTTTCATCATAGATAGTACCTGCAATCCATTTGAGAAAATGATGGCATTGTGACACCCAAAAAAATGTTTTCTCACACCCCTAATGATTGCCTAGGCTTTTGATTTAGTTGCTATTGTGGCCTTGCAAAGTTCTCCTTTTGCAATTATATTAGATGTTAGGTGTGAAACAAGAAAGAGGCCCATAGATTTAGTAAAGGATTCACTGTGCCATGAACCATCCACTAGAACAAAGGGGTGTGAACTGTTATAAAACCATGATGATGAAGGGATGAGAGATCCATCCCATGGACGCCCAAAGATTGCGGAATAAGTCATATTCCCTATTTAGAAAATCATATTTTCAATGATCATTCTTGAACCTTAAACTGAACCAGATCTGAACCAAAAGGAGTAGGATAGAATTATACCTGATACGGAGAAGTAGAATCTCCCAACGAAGGTGTTCACGCCCAAGGAATGATCCAAAGACTGCTCCCACTGAAGATGGCGCAGTGCAGGTGGAGCAGAATCAGCAGTGTTCTTCTCCAAGAACTCTGTCCTTCGCAAGAATCAGCAAGATGGTACGTGACCACAACTTCCTTTCAATCATTTCTCAAAGAACTGATGTCAAGATCCAATCTTGACTTCTCCCACAACTGGAGATCGAACTGGCAAACAGGGCAGCAAGAACAGGGAGGCAGCAAGAGAGTATTTGCAGGGAGCAGAATTCTCTCTTCTTTTCAGCACTAAAGAAAACCTGATAATCTGTGTCTAAAGGCTGTCGCCCCCTTCTTTTATAATCTTAAAGGGATCAGCTCCTAATCAGATTAGGAGTTGCTAATCCAAATCACATTTGGGTTAGAAGTCCCTTTAAGTGATAAGGGATAATCCTTATCTTATCTGGAGATCAGATCAGTCATCTCCTAATCTAATTAGGAGGTTTCCAGATCTAAATCTTATTCAGATCTTGGACTCTCTAAGTGAATAGGGTCTAAGCCCAATCCTATTAGCTGATCCACTTCAGAATTCGCCCCTTTATTAACTAAATCGGCTGCCGGCAGTCTTGGTTTCCATCAGTGAGAGTGCATCCCCGATCATTACCTTTGTCCGACAAAGGGGCTGGTCCTGTCACTATGATCACCCACTCAGATGAATTCTCAGACTGTCCCAACATACCCAGGTTTTGACCCCTGCTAAGGATCTCACTGATTGGTACATCAAAGATAGCCCAATCCGACACTTAGTGTAGTATCATAATCGAGTCTAGGGGTCGGGTGTAACTTTCCAGTTTTGCCCATCAATCTCCAAGGTCCAGGGCAATTCTGGAAATCTGGTCCAGTTCAAAGATTCAATTAATCCTACACTGTATGTGCCTAGGGTCTCACCCTGGCAGCTGAGACAGGCCACCCCAACCGACTTGGTGGCACCACAGTGTCAGCCTTGTCAGGATAGGTCTCCCCAGACCGACCCACTGGCTGTGAACATTCTAAACTAACACGAGTCTCATTAAGTGTCCAGTTTAAGGGTATTACACAGAAACATACCAAGGGAACATGAATCAAATATGCACCTTTATTCATTTACAATAAACTCATAAAGTTCATCATTCTGATTGAAGCTAAGGGCATACAAAACTGTCTAACAGATGAGGCTTCCTCGTTACTTGTTACTGAGCTGTTAGATGAGTTGTCCTCGCTAAGAGGGAGGTAGTTGTCTGCCTTAGAACAAACCATTAGTCGATTTGGGTTTACTCCTTTGAAAAGTACTTCATTTCTGACGTCCCGTAAATTCCTTAAGATGGCCATTATTCTCCATAGATATTTTCTTTTTAAATGATTCAAGATGTTTTGTTTTGTTTGCTTCACCATTGAAGTGGGTCTAGAGAACGTGATGACAAGAAAAGATCAGGGCTGAACCCCACTTGAGATTGTAGCCAGACTACTCTTGAGAAGTCACAGCCAAAAAAATCGATGCTCTTGGGATTCAGGTGCAGTGTTGCAGAAAGTACACAGAGTTTCATTTTCTATTCTTGATTGCCAAGCATTCATCTTTGTTATGACTACTCTATGGAGTATTTTCCAAGTCAGAAGCAAGCATCTTAGCAGAAATTGAAGGTTCCATAGTTTGGACCACTTGATTGCTGAAGAAGATGATTCACATTGTGATCTGCTAAAAGTTTTATAAGCTGATTTTGTGAAGATCACTCTATGGGCTGGCTTCCATTGTAAAGAGTCCTCTACCTAATTACCAAAGATAGGAATGTTTGTTATTTCTTGGATTGTGCAATCATCAAAAAGATCATCACAGACCAAGATCAATTGTGGATCCAACAAATCTGAGGGAAATACCTAAAGAAGTCTCACATCTTTGAATGTAAACTGAAAGGGAATAATTCATGGTGGTGGAAGTGTGTTCTGAAAATCCTTAAAGAGATCAAGAACTTTTATTGTTGGATGATAGGAATAGGGGAGAAGATCTCAATCTTCTATGATCCTTGGATCCCAAATTTATATGATCGTATGCCAAAGCTAAGAGATGGAGCTCAATGGCAACCAATTCACCCATCCTTAAAGGTCAAGGACCTTATCACAAATGAGGACAGATGGAATATGGATCTCCTTAGATGAGATTCCAAACCTATTTTGAAAAGAGTGCCTTATTGAGAGCATTTGCTCTTTTAATTCCTAATCCTCCATTCTTTATTTTGCATATTTTATGCCATGCAATATTGTGTCTATAACATTTCTCCTTGTCACCCTTCCACCAGAAATAATTTCTTTGTAGTTGTTCTAGTCTGACAATGACTTTTTGGGTAATAGTTAGGGGTGAGCATTGTTCGGTTAAAATCGAAAAGTCGAACCAAAATTTTTGGTTTGGCTTTGTTTGGTTCATTTTTGGTTCAATTAATTTGTTTTAAAAAACTTAAGTTTCAGTTCTGATTTTCAAGATTAGAAGTTTGGTTAACCGAAAAAAAATGAACTAACTAAAATTTATTATATACACAATATAATATATTATTAATATGTAAAACATAATATATGATAATATGTATATAATATATATTATATATAATATTAATATGTATATAATATTATATAATATATAATGTATATTATATACATTAACATATACATATATTATAATATTGGTGTGGACAAAAAGACAAATTACATGCAGTACTCCAAGTATATAGCAATAATTATAAGAAATACCAAGCTGAAAACAACAAAATAAGTTGGATTTTTAGGAATTTCATACCTAAACTTGAAGTAAAACTCCTCCAGGAATAGTTTTGCTACAATAACAATGGCAGCAAGCTGGCCTCCCGTGTGGACACGCAGTGATGGAGGGATTGGAAGGTGCCAAAATGAGTTGACTCCTCAAAACCCAAGCTCCCAATGCTTGAAAACCCTAGTTAGGGCTGAACTACAGCTCAAACAAGAGAGAAAAACCAAAGGACCCCTGTCGAAACAGCCCCCTTCTCTTTTATAAGACCCACTGGCTTGCTGGACAAGCCAATTAAAATATTTACACATAAGCCCCTAGAATGTTTCCCTCTCACAAGTAACTCCTTAAGAACAAAACTAACTTCAAATGAGCCCTCAAAAGATAACTTTTGTTACAAAAAACCCAAGAGACCAAAACCCAACATAAATGCACCCAACTGCCCCTAACCAAAAAATCTGACTTATAAAATGACAAAAATACCCCTGGGCCAAACTATTAACAAAGCTACCCAAAAACAACAATTTGGGATCCCACTACAAAAACCATGCAAAACAGAAAACATTCACACTTTTTTTTGCCTCATCATTCCCGCTAGGTTAAAAAGAGCTTGACCCCATGCGAGCAGCAATTTTAGTAGCCTTGCACATGTTTCCATCTACCTTCATAAACTCCTCTTCACTAATCCAAGAGTTCTCAATTGATGGTTTCCCTTTCCATTTGACCAAGAACCTAAAACAGGCCCCATTTCAAGTGTTGGTGGCTCAAACATCTTCTACATGCTATAATTGTTCAAACTCATTAGAACTACTAGCCCTTTGTTCTTGTCCTCACCCGTCCTTTGTTGCTGCTTCTAGACCCCCATGGTAATCAAAGAAGTCTACTTAAAAATGGGTGAAATGGACAAATCAGCTGATAGCTCAATTTCATATGAATTGTCACCAAACCATCTCAGCACTTGACATGGACCAATCTTTTTCTACTTCAACTTATGGTAGGTTCCAACAGGAAACCTCTCGGTCTGCAAATAAACCATGAGTAGATCACCCTCATGAAACTCTTTCATCCGACGATGCATATCCTTAGCTTCTTTATACCTTTGGTTGCTTTCTTTCAGCTTTTGTCATACATTCTCTTAAATCTCTCGAATGGATTCAACTAAAGCATCGACATCATCACTCACTCACCGCAACCCTATTATAGGAGATAGATCAACAACACTTTTAGGCGATCAATCGTACACAACCTCAAAAGGAGTCTTCCCTATAGATCTATTAACTAAATCATTGAAGGCAAATTCAGCTTGTGGTAGGATAAGATCCCATTGCTTTAAGTAGGGGTGAGCATTCGATTTATTCGGTTAAAAATCGAACCGAATAAACCTAAATTTTTAAAACCAAAATAAAAAAATGAAAACCGAACCAAAACCAAATTACAATAAAACCAAAATTTTTGGTTTGGTTTTCGATTATTTCAGTTAAAAAATGAATTTAATTAATATATATAATATTATATATTATAACCTATAAAATATATTATGAAATTGAATTTCATTATAATATATTAATATATAAATATATAGAATATTATATATTGTATATTATATATTACATATTATATAATAAATTTTAGTTAATTTGGTTTTTTCAGTTAACCGAATTTCTAAATCTAAACTGAATTACCTAAAAACCAAATTAATCGAACCGAATTACCTAAAAACCAAAAAAAAGGAAACCGAAATTTTTGGTTTGGTATTTCGGTTTTAACCGAATAATGCTTACCCCTAGCTTTAAGTAGTCTCCAACTAGGCTCCTCAACAAGTTGCCTAAGCTTCGGTTAACCACTTCAGTTTGTCCATCTGTTTGTGGGTGCAATGTACTACTATATTGTAGGGTACTACCCATACACTTCCATAAAGTTCTCCAAAAGTAGCTAAGGTATCTTGTGTCATGATTTGATGTGATAGATCTTGGCAATCCATGCAAGCGAACAACTTCTTTGAAAAACAAGTTAGCTACATGAGAAGCATTAAAAGTCTTTTGGAAACCAATAAGGTGGGTTAGTTTACAGAAACGATCAACCACAACAAAAATAAAGTCATTACTCTTAGTTGTTCTTGGCAACCCCAACACAAAATCCATAGTAATATTAGTCCATAGTGCTTCTAATATGGGTAAGGGAAGATACAAGCATGTATTTTGATGTTGCCCCTTAGATGTTTGGCACTATCAACATAATAGAACACATCCTTTTGTAGCCTTGGCCAAAAGTACCTTTTGGAGATCATTTCAAGTGTCTTCTTGTGACCAAAATGTCCCTTGCAATGCAAATCAGCAATGAGTAATGCCCTCAAGGATCCTGATGGAATACATAACCTATTGCCCATTAATAAGTAACCACCATTCCACAAAAACTTAGCTCAAATATCTTGTCACCTGTTGTATAGCTTCTACAAATAGGGCCAAAATAAGGGTCATCTTGGTATTGGTCTTTGATGGAGCTGAATCCCACCACATTAGTAGACATTGTTGACACCAAGTGAACTCTCCTACTAAGAGCATCAACTACCCGATTTTGCTATCCAGCCTTATGTTTCAAAACAAAATTATATTCTTGTAGAAAGTCAAACCATTTAGCACATCTTCCCTTTATCTTCTGTTGGGAGTTAAGGTGTTTCAATGCTTCATGGTCTGAATACAACACAAACTCCCGTTGGATAAGATAATGCCTCCAAAACTTTAGTGCTTGCACAATGGCATAAAACTCAACATAATAAATGGAATACCTCCTTTTAGCATCATTGAGTTTCTCGCTAAAGTAAGCAACTAGACGGCCTTCTTGGCTAAGGACAACTCCAACCCTAACATGGGATGCATCACATTCAACTTCAAAGAGTTTGTTAAAATCAAGTAAAGCCAATACCGGAACCTTCATCATCCTCATCTTTAGCTCTTAGAAGCTTTTTTCAGCTGCAGGAGTCCAAATAAACTCACCTCCTTTCAAACATTCAATAATGGGTGCCACAATAGTGCTGAAATTCTTTATAAACCAACGATAAAATGTTGCTAGCCCATGGAAACTATGAATTTCAGTTAAGGTCTTTGGTGGCCACTCTTGAATAGCTTAAACTTTTTCTTGATCCACCTCAATCCCCTTGGTTGAAACAACATACCCCAAAAACACCAACCGATCTATCATAAAATTACAGTTCTTCATAAACCTCATAAAGGTGCTAGGGGCATTAGACAACCCAAATGGCATAACCAGTCATTCATAAAGACCTTCCCTAGTTTTGAATGCAGTCTTCCACTCATCCCCCTCTCGAATATGAATTTGATGGTATCCACTCTTCATATCTATCTTTGGAAAGACTTGTGAGCCAGCCAATGTGTCTAACATGTCATCGAGGTGGGGTATGAAAAACCTATATTTAACTGTAATCTTGTTAGTGGCACGACTGTTAACACACATACGCCAACTACCATCTTTCTTTAGTGTGAGCAAAGTTGGTATAGCACATGGGCTTAAGCTTTCACAAATCAAACCCTTCTTTAACAACTCTGTTACTTGCCTTTGGTGCTCCTCATACTCCTTAGGATTCATTCTATAGTGGGGTAGGTTAGGCAATGCTACTCCTAATATTAAATCTATATGATGTTGTACATCTCTTAGGGGAGGAAGGCCATCGAGTAATTCTTCAGGCATCACATTAGCATACTCATGAAGTAGCTTCTTCACCAACTCTAAGACAGGTGTTTCTTTGCTAACTTCTTTTGTAACCAGCATGTAAACAACATCTAAATTCCCATCTTCTTGAGCCAATTTATTTGAGGTGAAGAGAGTAGTGGTTGGCTTTGTTTCCTTCTTTGGAAATGAACCAAGTTGCATTGGTTTAAGAGTTATCTTCTTATTGTCTTTCACAAAAGTGTATGTGTTTTTGTCCCCATAATGAATGGTCTTACAGTTATACTGCCATGGGCGACCCAAAAGAATATGGCACGCATCCATTGGGACAACATCACACCATACCGATTCTTCAAATGTATTACCAATAGAAAAATGAACTAGGCATTTAGAAGAAACTCTTACCTCATTTCCTTTGTTGAACCATAGAGTATGATATGGTCGGGGATGTTAAATAGTCTTGAGCTATAATTTATCCACCATCTCTTGAGAAACAACATTCTCACTACTCCCACTATCAATAATTAGGTTACACAACTTCCCACCAACTGTACAACATGTTCTAAAAATATTCTTTTTCAACCAGTCCCTGGTAGTGGTTCTTGAGGTGCAACCATAGAGTGTTGTATCACTAGAGCTTCGAAGGTACTTAAGTATGTCTTTCACAGCAGTCCAATGCTCCTGCCCTGGGTTGGCCTGAAATCTGCTTACTACACTCACTGCCTGAGCTATGTCAGGACGAGTGCACAACATGGCATACATGATGCTCCCTACGGCTGAGGCATAAGGAACGTCTTTCATGCCATCAATCTCCTCAGAAGTCTTGGGAGACATCTTCTTGGAGAGAGTGACTCCGTGCCTGAAAGGAACATTTCCTTTCTTGGAGTTTTCCATGTTGTATCTCTTGACTATTTTGTCAATGTAAGTAGATTGGGATAATCCTATTATCTGCTTCGATCTATCTCTATAGAGTCGAAGACCCAGTATATAGGAGGCTTCTCTAAGATCTTTCATGGAGAATTGCTGTGATCGCCATACTTTCATCGTAGTTAACATTCCTACATCATTCCCAATGAGTAGAATGTCATCTACATACAGAACCAAGAAGATAACCTTATCTCCACTGTACTTCCTGTAGACACAGGGTTCATCCGGATTCTGCTCGAAGTCAAACGATTTGACAGCGGAGTTAAAACGGATGTTCCAACTTCTAGAAGCTTGCTTAAGTCCATAAATGGATCTGTTAAGTTTACATACCATGTTTTCCTGACCTGCAGCAATGAAGCCTTGCGGCTGCTGCATATAGATATCTTCAGTAAGATCTCCATTCAGGAATGCAGTTTTGACATCCATCTGGCAAATCTCATAATCATGGTATGTTGCTACAGCTAGCAGGATCCTAATGGATTTAAGCATGGCCACAAGCGAAAAGGTTTCCTCATAATCGATGGTCCTCTTTCTGAGTGTACCCTTTCGCCATCAAACGAGCTTTGAAGGTCTCAACCTTACCATCGGGGCCCTTCTTCCTCTTGTAAATCCATTTGCAATCGATTGCTTTTTACCCCGGAGGGCGGATCTACTAGAGTCCAGACTCCATTGCTCTCCATTGAGTCCATCTCTGCTCTCATGGCCTCCACCCACTTCTGGGAATCTATATCCAACATAGCTTCCGCGTAAGTCACGGGATCCTCCTCACTAGTCAAGGTTTCCACCAAGTAACTATCCTAGTCATAACCATAACGGACTGGTGGACTGGATACCCGAGTGGATCTTCTAGGTTGGTCACTACCTGGAACTTGTGGGACATCACCCACTGCTCCTGAGTTCTCCTCATCAAAAACAACTTCCTGACGATGGGTGTCTAGGATATAATCGGTTTCGAGGAATTGTGCATTTCGACTGCAGAACACTTTCTGCTCACTTGGGTCATAGAATAAGTAACCTACAGAGCCTTTTTGGTAGCCTACAAATAGGCAACGGCTGGTCTTGGATTCCAACTTGTCTGCACTCGTTCTTTTAACATGTGTTGGACAACCCCAAATCTTCAAGTGTCTAACACTTGGTTTCTTTCCGGTCCAAAGTACATATGGAGTATTCGGAACCGATTTGGTTGGAACCCGATTCAGCACATAAATCGCAGTCTTTAATGCGTAACCCCAAAAGGATGTGGGTAACTCTGAGTGTATGAGAAGCGACCAGACCATATCCAATAAGGTCCTATTCCTCCTCTCTGAAACACCGTTAAGTTGTGGTGTAGCAAGAGGAGTTAATTGTGATACTATCCCATTGTCCTTTAAGTAGTCCCTGAATTCGTCAGAGAGATACTCGCCACCTCGATCTGATCAAAGGGCTTTAATTTCTCTCCCTAACTGTTTCTCGACCTCTTGTCTAATCTCTTTGACTTTTCAAAGGATTCAGACTTGTGTCTCATTAGGTACACGTAACCATATCGTGAAAAATCATATGTGAAGGCGATGAAATACACGTATTGATTTCGTGTCCTAACACTCAGGGGACCACATACATCGGTATGTATTAGGTCAAGTGTGCCTGTGCATCTTTCAGGCTTACCGTTAAATGGCCGTTTCGTCATCTTGCCTTGTAGGCAAGGCTCACAAGTGGGAATATCTTCTACAGTTAGAAAATCCAAAAGACCATCCTTTACCAACCTTGTGATTCGTTCAACACCGATGTGGCCAAGTCGGTAATGCCATAGACACGTGGGATTAACTGTATCACGGGCTCTCTTCTTGGGGTTTTCAGCCGACGTAGTTTCGGTTATGTTAGTTTCTAGAGAAGGGTGTAGAACATAGAGATCGTTCTCTAGTTCCCCGTATGCGATGAATCTGTTGTTTCTTTTAACAGTAATCGTATTACTAAAGAAGACAGAATAACCATCTGCACACAGTTTTGAAACAGAAATCAAATTTCTCCTTAAATTTAGTACATAAAAACAATCTTTCAGTACAATTGTTCCTTCTCTAAAAAATAACTCCACGGTTCCTCTGGCCGCGGCTGCAACAGTTGCATTAGTCCCCAAATAGAGTGTGACTTCTCCTTCACTCAGCCTTCTGCTTACTTTGAACCCCTGCAATGAGTTACACGCATGAGTTGAAGCCCTAGAGTCAATACACCAGGACGCAGAAGCTACCAATAAATTGGTTTCTATAACACAAGTTTCGAAGTTACTTTTCTTGGATTCCAGGTAGGCAGGGCAATTCCTTTTCCAGTGGTCGGTCTTCTTGCAGAAGTGACAGGCATCCCGATGCTTTGTCTTTCTTCTGCTTCTTGCCCTTAGTGGCTTTCTTCTGAGGCTTCTTTGCCTTCCTCTTTCTCTTGCCTGTCTTGCCAGTTTCAACAAGCATGGCTACAGGCTCATCCTTTCTAATCAGTTCTTCAGCTCTTTGCAACATATTGTTGAGCTCTTGCAAGCTGACATTCAGCTTGTTCATGTTATAGTTCATGATGAACGGATTAAAGGAAGGAGGCAAGGAATTAAGGATAGCATCTATCTGGGTTGCAAGGTCTAGCCCGGATCCAAGAGCCTCTAATTCGTTGATGTATCCCATCATCCGAAGACAGTGGTCATGAACTTGTTGACCCTTGGACATTTGTGCGGTCATGAACTGTTTCAAGACCTTTTGTCGAGTAGAACGATTCTGCTCTTCATACATTGTCCTGAGACTGTCCAATATGTCTTTGGCAAGTTCGATCTGATCGAACTGCCTCTGTATCGGGTTGTCTAAGGAGGCAATGATGTAACATCGGGCAAGGGAGTTTTTCTCCTCCCATTCTTGATAGTCTCTCCTTCGGGCCTCAGAAGCCCTATCACCCGGACGCTCCGGGGCAGGATTATTTGCCACTGTCTAGCTTTTCAGAAGCTAGGACCAGCATAAGGTTCCTGTACCAGTCAGCATAGTTTGGGCCCTTCAACTTGTTGTCATCAAGCAGTTTTGCAAATGATCCGTTTGCCATTTTCTAATAAAAGAGCAAACATCAGTCCACAACCTAATTTGATTCATGTTCATTTCATAGATATGGATTTTAATCTACATTACATTTCCATTTATTCGTCTCTGAGATTTCCCTCCTTTCTCAGTGACGGAGACTACGGGTTGTCTCTGGAAATGTGGGAAATCACATAGGGTGCATGGAGCCAACTGTTTCAGCTGCATAACCCCACCACCTTTCTGTGAAGGATCATATCCACTCATCACATGAGCTTTCCCTTTGGCCTCTGTCAGACAAGGTTCAGAGCCGTTTTCAGGTAAACATTTCTATCCAGTGAGTGCTTACCCATCATGTTCGTGAACGCCAAGGTACCGTGAGAGAGTTCCCATTTTCTGGTGAAGCCCCTCCCAAATCGGTCTATGACGCCCCTATCATCTTATGAAACACTCAAACAAGCCCAACAGCAAATGGATAGCCCATTTTCTGGTGCGTTTCCTCATTACTGAAGGACCCATCCTCATGCTAATGATGGAAGGCCCTTAGAGAATTCATCATATGAATCTCCCTATCACATGCACTCATATTAGCCAAAGGGAACAGTTAATTACGCCCTAGTTCTTATTTTAGGTCAAACCAAAGTGGCTCCCACTGACTTTCATAAAGCCAGATTTCGGTGGGCCTAAATCGGCTAGGGTTCCACACGTAACCACTCGATGAGGTGTGGGGCCCACCACTGAGGGAGGTCATCCAATGACCAAAAGGGACACAATGGCAATGATGTGCATTCAGCCATGGTGTGCACAAGAGCCACTGCCGATGGAGCATGGGCCAAGTACTTATGGCTCATGTACGTAGCACATCACACATCCATACATCACATGCAGGTATAAATTGATCCAATCAATTAATCATTTGTAAGGCCCATTTGAAGCCCATTTTAAATCCATAATATTAACCATTAATATTATCTAGGTACATGGGCCGAATGGTTCAGCCCATATAACTTTAAATGTTAAGTGGGCTTTCAACAGTTTTAACCTTTTAAAACTGGGCCTTTACAGGTTGGGCCGAATTAACCATTTAATTAAACATCAATCCTTAGGCCCATTAGTGGGAAAATTAGGGCTGACTTTCAGCCTTGATTAAACCCTAGATTTGGTCCAAACAATTTGAACCAATCTTGGTTTGAATGGGTCTAGGGTTTGATTTTTAATTCAAGAAAATAATCTGAAATTAAATACTGATAAAATAAAATCAAGAATCAGTCAATCAGAGTTGTTCGCACAATCCACCCTGCAAAACAGAGGTTAGATCACAGTTTGTAGTTTCACAAGCTGCAAATCGCAGATTGCAGTTCTCATCTGCGAAACCGCCTTCTCTGCGAAATCTCCTTTTCTGCGCCGCCATCTTCGATCCAAAATAAAACAAATAGAAATCCTATTTCTATTAATAATTACATCAGATCGAATACCTAATACATTGTGTCTAAAAATAAAAAATAAAATATTTACAGACCAAATGTAATGAATTAATCAAGAAACTGCAAATCTTGCAGGTTTCCTGCGCAAACCAAGAATTCGATCTCCTCTTGTACGAACAGCCCATAAATCAAGAAAATCATAAAGAACAATTCTAAATAATAATCAGATTTAAGTAAAATTAATTTCAGATTATTCGCCCATTAATTTTGGGAACAGATTTCCCAAAATCCATATCTGCGCAAATCGGGTAGAACACCTTCTGCCCATTTGCGCAGGTTCAGATCTGAAACAAGATGGTTCAAGATTTGAACCATGGCTCTGATACCACTGAAGGGGATGAGAGATCCATCCCATGGACGCCCAAAGATTGCGGAATTAGGGGGCGAATTTCAAAAATTTTTCTCTCCCTTCAACTAGGAATCGCATTCCCTATTTAGAAAATCATATTTTCAAAGATCATTCTTGAACCTTAAACTGAACCAGATCTGAACCAAAAGGAGTAGGGGAGGATCATACCTGATACGGAGAAATAATATCCCCCAATGAAGGTGTTCACGCCCAAGGAATGATCCAAAGACTACTCCCACTAAAGATGGCGCAGTGCAGGATGGAGCAGAATCAGCAGTGTTCTTCTCCAAGAACTCTGTCCCTCACAAGAAACAACAGGATGGCACGTTTGCACAGCTTCCTATCAATTCTTCCTCCAAGAACTGATGTCAAGATCTAATCTTGACTTCTCCCACAACTGGAAATCGAATTGGCAAATAGGGCGGCAAGAACAGGGAGGAGGCAAGAGAGTATTCGCAAGGTGCAGAAATCTCTCTTCTTGTGATTTCAGCACTAAAGAAAATCTGATATTGTTGTTTCTAAAAAGGTTGCCGCCCCCTTCTTTTTGTTAACCTAAAAGATCAGCTCCTAATCCAATTAGGAGCAGCTTATCCAAATCATATTTGGATAGGACCTCTCTTTAGGTGATAGGGATAAACCCTTATCTTATCTACAGATTAGATTAGCTTTCTCCTAATCTTATTAGGAGGTTTCTAGATCTGAATCACATTCAGATTTGGACTCTCTGAGTGGATAGGGTCAATACCCTATCCTATCAGCTAATTCTATCTCAGAATTCGCCCCTTTAATTAACTAAATAAATAGACCAGCTCGAAATGGGCTTTAGGCCCATTAAGCTTATGTGCTCACTTAACCGTCCTAACTACTGCCCAGTTGGGATTCCTTGTATGGCGTGGGACCCAAGCATTGATCTACACATCAGCCACATGGGTTCGGCCCAGCCTTTGTTACAAGGCCTGGCCGAATACACTGTTAAAGACAGTGCACCCCCTGAAACCCATCGAATGGGCTCTATGGGCCCAACACTTACCCTAAGTGGTCCTGGGCCAAGCCACCTTGTAACACCCAGGGACTGTGCGTAGATGCAAGATTAGCCCATCAGGTATTATCCTCAATGGTCTTACACTCAACCTCTCAGCCCATAATGATCATACACTGCCCGACAAGAGAGGACATCTCCCTCGGCTGCAAGGAACAGTGTTGCACTCTCCACTTATATGGATCCCGGGAATTAAAACCTTCTTGCAAACATTTTAGAAACCATAGTATATATACTTTTATATCTCATATAAAATATATTTTGCAAAACAAATCTCAACGATTGAAATCGGCTACCGGCAGTCTTGGTTTCCATCAGTGAGAGTGCATCCCCGATCATTACCTTTGTCCGACAAAGGGGCTGATCCTGTCACTATGATCACCCACTCAGATGAATTCTCAGACAATCCCAACATACCCAAGTTTTGACCCCCGCTAACGATCTCACTGATTGGTATATCAAAGACAGCCCAATCCGACACCTAGTGCAGTATCATAATCGAGTCTAGGGGTCGGGTGTAACTTTCCAGTTTTGCCCATCAATCTCCAAGGTCCAGGGTAATACTGAAAATCTGGTCTAGTTCAAAGATTCAATTAATCCTACACTGTATGTGCCTAGGGTCTCACCCTGATAGCTGAGACAGGCCACCCCAACCGACTTGGTGGCACCACAGTATCAGCCTTGTCAAGATAGATCTCCCCAGACCGACCCACTGGCTGTGAACATTCTAAACTAACACGAGTCTCATTAAGTGTCCAGTTTAGGGGTATTACACAGAAACATACCAAGGGAACATGAATCAAATATGCACTTTTATTCATTTACAATAAACTCATAAAGTACATCATTCTGGTTGAAGCTAAGGGCATACAAAACTGTCTAACATCCTTTACCTTATACAGGCAAGTAGGTTGACTTGATCTTGTATTGCCAACCTCAACCCATTGATATATCTACTATTTTTTTGTTGTTCAGTTTCTGACATATTACTCCGAAGGGTTAATCTATTAAACTCTTTTGTATACTCCTTCACACTCTTTTCACGTTGCCTTAAATTTCGCACCCTTTGGTAAAGAGTTTGCTCATAGTCTGGTGGTAAAAAAATGGGATTTCAGCTTCTCTTTCATTCTTCCCCAAGAACTAACCTTTCTTTTATCCTTCCTTTCTCTGTCCCTTTGGTAATTTTTCCACCAATCTAGGTTGTCCCACGCATCTTTGTTGTTACAAGGTTCACTTTTCTTTCTTCATTCATTTCTTTCCAATCAAAATAATTTTCAATGTTGTCCAACCAGTCCAGAAGCTTTTCAGATCCAACTCACCATCAAACTCGGAAATATGAAGTTGAACACCATGACTTTGATTGGATTGTAAACCTTGCACTATTTGGTCTTTCCACTGCTGGTTTTTATTCCTTCCATGTTGATCACCTTCAGGTTGTTCAATGTCTTCACTTGATTCTTCACTAATAATGTCAGTGAGTTGTGTTAGACAGTTTTGTATGCCCTTAGCTCCAATTAGATTTGATGTACTTTTGACATTTAGTGTAAATAAATAAAGTACATGTTTGATTCATGTTGTGTGGTATGTTTCTGTGTAAGACCCTAAAACTGGACACTTAATGAGACTCGTGTTAGTTTTAAATGTTCACAGCCGTTGGATAAGTCTGGGGAAATTTATCCTGCCAAGGTGACACTGGTGTGCTGCCAAGTGTTGGGGTGGCTTGTCTCAGCCGACAGGGTGAGACCCAAGGCACATGCAGTGTAGGATTACTTGAATCCTTGAACCGGACCAGATTTCTAGTATTGCCCTGGACCTTGGAAATTGATGGGCAAAACTGGAAAGTTACACCTGACCCTTAGACTCGATTATGATACTGCACTAGGTGTCGGATTGGGTTGTCTTTGATATGCCAATAAGTGAGATCCTTAGCGGGGGTCAAAACCTGGGTATGTTGGGACAGTTTGAGAATTCATCTGATGGGTGATCATAGTGACAGGATCAGCTCCTTTGTCGGACAAAGGTAATGATTGGGGATGCACTCTCTCTGATGGAAACCAAACTGCTGGCAGTTGATTTCAATCGTTGGAATTTTGTTTTGCAAATTTTATATATATGAAATATATACATATACGGTTTCAAAATGTTTGCAAATGGTTTTAATTCCCGGGATTCATGTAAGCAGAGAGTGCAACACTATTCCTTGCAGCCAAGGGAGAGGTCCTCTCTTGTCGGGCAGTGTTTGATCATTATGGGCTGAGAGGTTAAGTGTAAGACCATTGAGGGTAATACCTGATGGGCTAATCTTGCATCTGCCCACAGTCCCTGGGTTTTTATAAGATGGCTTGGCCCAGGGACCACTTATTGTAAGTGTTAGGCCCATAGAGCCCATGTGATGGGCTCAAGGGGTTCACTGGGCCTTCTAGTGAATTCGGCTAGGCCTTGTAACAAAGGCTGGGCTGAACCCATGTGGTTGATGTGTAGATCAATGCTTGGGTCCAACGCCATACAAAGAAACCCAACTGGGCAGCAGTTTGGAAACTTATTGAGCACTGATTACTTATTGGGCTTAAAACCCATTTCGACCTATGCTTATATGATCACCCACTTAAGGGGGCGTATCTGGGATTAGGGTTAGCTAAAGGATTAGGGTTCCAACCCTATCTACTCTTGGAGACCAAATTCAAATGTGATTTGAATCTAGTAACCTCCTGATAAGATCAAGAGTGGACTGACTTAATCTGCAGATAGGATTAAGATTATCCCATATCCTAATGCTGATTTGGATTGGGATAACTCCTAATAGGATTAGGAGGTTTCTTAATCACTAAGAAAGGAGGAAACCCTAATCTTGAATTACAAGAATTCGACTTAGGGTTTGGCAGTGAATTACCCTGCAAGTTTGAGATAGGATCTCATCTTCCTAAGCTGAAAATCTGCATCCACACCACTTTCAGCCGTAGGAACTCCTTCAGCCGCCGCCACCTTACCGCTTGGTTCGAACTCCTCTGAAGGGACGATCAAGAAGCTAGTTCTTGACATCAGTCATTGCTGAAAGACTGATTTGGTTCGGTGCTCTAAGCTTCCATCGGATTCTTGCAAAGAGTTCGGTGCATAGGATGCACACTGTTGGTTCTGCTCCACCGTCGCTATATCATCTTCAGCGGGAGCGGATCTTGGACCTCTCTTTTGGCATGAACACCGACGTTGGGAGATCTTGATTCTCCGTATCAGGTATAACCCTTCCCTTGATCTTTGGTTCAGATCTAGTTTGGTTTGGTTCGAGTAGGTCCTTGAATAATTGATTCTAAAATAAGAGAATATGATTCTTAGTTAATTGAAGGGAGAAAAATTTTTGTAATTCGCCCACCTATTCCGTTGTTTTCTTGGCGTCCATACGATGGATTTCTCCCTCCTTTCAAATTGTTCACCAACTCTTGGAGCTTGTCTTCTTCTTCCTAGCCCCAAATCATTTGCTACATCACCATCCCTAGCAGCATTTTAAGCTACAAGTTGAGCAAGATGTTCAATTTGTTCTTGCAGTCCTCTTATAGTCTCTTGGAAAACCTCTACAGTAACATGATGTGGTCTTCTACCCCTTGCAACCATGATGTGGTCTTCCACCCCTTGCAACCATGATAATATAGAAAAAACACAAGAATGAATGAACTTTGAAGCAAAACCAAGGAAAGAATATGCTCTGATACCACTTGATGTGGACAGAAAGACAAATTACATGTAGTTCCTCAAGTATATAGCAATAAGCACAAGAAATACCAAGCTGAAAACAACAAAATAAGTTGGATTTTTAGGGATTTCAAACTTTAACCTGAAGTAAAACTCCTCCTGGAACAGTTTTACTATAGTAACAATGGCAACAAGTTGGACTCCCGCATGGACACGCAATGATGAAGGGATTGGAAGGTGCCAAAATGGGTCGACTCCTCAAAACCCAAGCTCCCAATGCTTGAAAACCCTAGCTAGGGCTGAGCTATAGCTCAAACAAGAGAGAAAAAACCAAAGGACCCCTATAGAAACAACCCCCATCTCTTTTATAAGACCCACTGGCTTTCTAGACAAGCCAGCTAAAATATTTACACATATGTCCCTATAATGTTTCCCTCTCACAAGCAACACCTTAAGAACAAAACTAACTTCAAATAAGCCCTCGAAAGATAATTTTTGTTACAAAAAGACCCAAAAGACCAAAACCCAACAGAAATGCACCCAACTACCCCTGACCAAAAATCTGACTTATAAAATCGTGAAAATACCCTTGGTCCCAAACTGTCAACAAAGCTATCCAAAGACAACAATTTGGGATCCCACTACAAAAAACATGCAAAACAGAATACATTCACACTTTTTTTTGCCTCATCAAATATACATAAATATATTAATATATAATATGTATTAATATAATATTAATAAAATTCGGTTTTAACCAAAATAACTGAAAGCCAAACCGAAAAATTCGGTTTCAATCTTTTTGGTTTTTTAATAATTCGGTTTCAATTCAGTTTTATATTTTATAAGTTCATTTTTTAAAATTCGGTTTATTCGGTTCGGTTTTTAACTGAATGAACCGAATGCTCACCTTAGTGATAGTGATGAGAGCATTGTGTACGAGGGAATGCTTTGGCAAATTAAGCTTACTAGTGTGGTCCTATTAGCTTGTTAGAGGAACTCTGCTAAGGGTTCATTCTTTTCTCAACCCTTTCTATTAGATCTTTCTGAGTTTTGCTTTCGTTTTTGTTCTCTGTCAACTAGGCACCCGGGTACTTCAAATTTGTGTTCATAATGTTTATCCTCAAGATTATTCATAAAAGTTTTTGATGAGATCTATGAAAATTCTTGTTGAAAAGAATACCTAATTTGGAGTAGTTTATCTTTTTGACCAGAGAATTCTTGAAATTGCTTTAAGGCGGACTGTAGGGCTTTAAATGAAGTGGGGGCTGCCTTGTAGAAGACTAGACAATCATCAACAAAGAGTAAATGAGTGAGGGAGCTTGTTTCCTTTGCTAGTCCCTGGATCTATTAGAGTGTTTCTGATATGTTCAGAATTGAAGTAAGCATTCTTACGATAAATAGATAAGGAGAGAGAGGATCTCCTTATCTAAGCCCTCTCTTGACTTTGAAGTGTTCATAAGTTAACCCATTGAGTTTTATTGAGATAAATGTTGTGGTAATGCATTGTTGTATTAGAAAAAACCAATGTTGTGGGAAACCCATGCACTTTAAGATAGTAGGATATAGGACACTTACTTGGTCAAAAGCTTTTGCCATATCAATTTTTAGAGCCGCCCACCTCTGTTTTCCTTTCTGATTTTTTAGTTTGTGAACCACTTCCTTTGTGATAGTGATGTTATTAGTTATATGTTGGCCTTTTACATTAGTTCCTTGGTTAGATGAAATTAGCTTTGGGATGAGGGGTCTCAACCTATTTTCCAATGATTTTATGTAACTTTGTGGAGGGACTAACTTTTCCTAGAACATGCCAATACTTTTGATAGAAGAAAGTTGTAAAGCCATCTGGTCCTAGTGCTTTATGGGGATTCATTTCAAAGAGGGTTTATTGCTCCTCATTGAGAGAACAGGTTGAATAAGCTCTTCAATCAGTGTAATCCCTCTCTTCATCTTCCCCACTAATGCCAAGGATCATTTGTTTGAAGTTATCCACTATTTCTTTTGTTTCATTGACCCAGATACCATTTTTCTTTAGCCAGTCCATACTAGTCCATCTTTTGAATTTCACTTGATAATGGGAAAAAAATTGTGTTTTTATCTCCTTTTTTTTTCAGCCATAGTTCTCTTGACTTCAAATGCCACAATTGTTTTCATAAAAAAGCCACTTATTGTATTCCTCTTGGAGTTTCTTCAGGTTTGAGGCTTGGACCCCCTCCTTGTTGCAATGTTGATATCCGCTCCTCCAATTCCTTCAACTTGAAGTTGATATTTCCAAAACTGTCTTTATTCCATTTTGACAACTTCCATCTGATCTCTTTTAATTTACATGTTATATTGTAGGCTATTGATCCATTTAACCTTCTTTCCTGCTCCTTTTTTATTAGCTCTTCACAGTCTTGATGGTCAAACCACGTTGGGAGAAAGTGAAAAGATTTTGTTTTCTTTTCATAGGCAGGGTTGGAGTCTAGTAGAATTGAACTATATATGGTCTGAGTTGATGGTTGGGAAAGCAAATAGTTTTGCATTTGGGAAGAGTTCAAACCATTCAATGCTAGCTAGATCCAACCCTCATGACCTATTTTAGTTGGGTCCGGATGTAGTAGGCTTGTTAGGTATGCACTATGAGTGAGCACCTAGTAGCTGTGTGACACCTGTCCCAGCTAATGCTCCTTCTATCTTAACATTTTTGTGCCGTTTCAGAATTACCTATTATTTTATTATTTGTATCAAAATAATTAAAAATAAAAAAAACAACAAAAAAGGAAAACCTGTCCCAGCGTCTTTCTCTCCAACTTTCTGTCGTTTACGTTTCTCTTTCCAATTCTGACTTTCAATTATAAAGAGGGTTTGCAATTATAAAGAGGGTTTATCTCTCATTGAACTCATCTTCTTTCCCATTCGCTGTATTTGCAATTATAAAGAAGGTTCTGAACTTCTGCTACAGGCATTGCTTTTTAGGGTGCAAAAAGGGCAAGAGAACTACACAGATTATCATAAATTTGTAAGTAGAAACACCTGTATTAACTCTATCAATTCGTCAGAATAGTTTATGCATATTCCTAGAAAATTGATTCATGTCTTTTTGTCAGAATTAATTATGTCTTTTTTGTCTGAACTATAATAGTTTATGTCTTTCTCAATAAACAAAAATGACAAGACAAATATACCATAGGCATTAAAATTCTTCTATGCTAATTATATCATAAAATAAACAATTTATGCAAAAACTAGTAATTTACTTAAAAGCTTTTTATTTTTGGTGAATACTCTAATTTTAGAGAATTAATATATAATAAAGCATTACATGTTACAATTTTAAAGAGTATTTCTTATGCCTAGACTTAATTCTCTAATTTGCCATTCTTCCTCAACGTAGAGATGTAAATCAGGCCGAGTTTGGACCAGCTTGGCATGACACGACACGCTGGCACGCGGGTCGTGTCAGGCCCGCACAGATGGTCCGTGTTGTGCTAGGCTTGGGGTTTTAGGGTCGCGGGTCGGGCTGGCACGGCATGATCGAGTGGGTCATGCCTTCTGAAGCCCGCGTGCCGGCACAACCCATATATATTATTTATATATAATATATTTATATATATTATAAATTATAATTGTATAATAATATATTAATAAAATAAACAATTATTTTCGATTTTATTATACTAATCTATTTAATTATTGTATATATAAGCAATTGTATACATCAAAATTCATATTTCAATTTTTTAAATAATTAGGCAAAAATAGCTTTGGCCTGGTGGGCCGTGCCGGGCCTACCCCCCAAGTTATCCTAGGTGAGGGTGGCATGACCCAAGATGGACCACAGACCGCCTACAAGTTGTATCGTTCTGGCCCAACACAGCCCATTTTACACCTCTATTTCAACATATCTGACATAAAGATAAAATCAATTTTTACTTTATATCATACTTATTAAACTATGTACTTGAATTTATAATTTTAAAAAAATTGTTCAAGAAAAAACATTCCCATAGTAGCCTAGACTGAATTCCCTAATTTGGCATTCGTTCTCAACGTAGAGGTGTAAATCGGGTCGAGTTTGGATTGGCACGACACGACACGATGGCATGCAGGTCGTGCCAATTCCGACATGATGGTCTGTACCATGCTGGGCTTGGTGTTTTAGGTCCACGGGCTGGGCCAGAATGGCATGACCGAGCGGGTTGTGCCTTCTGTAGCCTGCGTGCCAGCATGGCCCAGCCCACCGCCCCGACCCGACATGACCCATATATATTATTTATATATTTATATATAATATATAATATATAATGTAAATTATAATTTTATAATGATATATTAATAAAATAAATAATTATTTTCTATTTTATTATACTAATTTATTTAATTATTTATATATAAACAATTGTATACATCAAAATTCATATAAATTAAAATTTTAAGTTTTTCCAATTTTTAAAAAAATAGGCAAAAATAGCTTTGGCCCAGTGGGTCGTGCCAGGTCAACCCCCCAAGTTATCCTAGGGGAGGGTAGCACGGCCCAAGATGGCCCACAAGCCACCCGTGGGTTGTGTCGTGCTGGCCCAACACAGCCTGTTTTACACCTCTATCTCAATGTATCTAACATGAAGATAAAACCAATTTTTACTTTATATCAAACTTATTAAACTGTGTACTTGAATTTATAATTTTCAAACAAAATGTTCAAGAAAAAGTATTCCCTTAGTAGCCTATATTATATGATATTTCTTATTATTATAATTTACTTTCTTTTTGTTAATTAATTGATGCTTTCTTTCCATTTTTATGTGTTTAATAAGTAGGTAAAATATTTTTGTCATGTTTGACAGAATAGTCAAAAGGAATATGGAGGTTGGTCCTCACTCCAAGTGTAGGCTGATTTTTTAGTTAGATGGGGGCAAATAGGGTTGTTCATAAGAAGGCCCAACTCGACCAAACCGACCAACCCGGACCGACCCAACCCGAGTCGGTCGGGTTTTCATCAGCACCGGTCGGTTTCGGGTTGGGCAAATTTATAAAAACCGAACCGAACTAATCTTCCTACTTAACTAGTCTTCTACTAGTTCGGTAGTTCCTAGTTTCCTACTTAACTAGTCTTCTACTAGAACTAGAACAGCCCTATCTTCTAGTTCCTACTTAACTAAATTGTATTTATCCTAGTTTCTATAGTCTTTTACACCAAATAGGCAACCCATTAGTCAATTACAATTAGAATTAAGTGTCCTCTTTTACTTAGATTAGAATTTAGAAAGTTTCTTTAAATATAAATGTTTCAGCCTTCTTTTTATAAAACAGTTTGACTTTCTATTTTATTGTCTTATTGAATATTGATAATTTTTGTCTTTTGTCTTCTAAGTTTTGTCTTATTGAATATTGATAACTTTTGTCTTCTATAAAACAGTTTTGTCTTTTGTCTTATTGAATACAAAAGTTTTTTGAGTTGAACAGGGGTTAGTAAGGTTGACACTGGACCAAAGGTGAGACAAGTTTCAGAAATAAGGTTTGACTACAGGAGCAAAACCGAAACCGACCCAAACCGACCCAACCCGACTCAAACCGACCAGGTCGGTTTTGCCTATCAGTGGGTCGGTTTCGATTTCCACCTTAGGTAACCCGACCAAGTTGGGTCGGTTGGGAAAACCCTAGTAAACCGACCCAACCTGACCCGTGTACAGCCCTAGGGGCAAATGTCAAGATATTGACATTACTAACATTGAGGCAAATGATTCAACCAAAGTAGATGAATTATCAAATCCTACTGAGCTAAATAAAGGAAAATATAATATTGCTAAATTGCATGAAATTGAAGGCCAACGGATATTTGATAAAAGTATAAAGAAAAGGTTCAAGGAAAAATGCTCCCTTGTTCCTAAAGAGTGGACCCCGAAGATTGGCATGGTGTTTAAAATAGAAGAAGCATATGAATTTTATAATAGGTATGCTGGAAAGGTAGGATTTAGTGTTCGAAAGGCCAATAGAATTCCATGCTCTTGGATTGGTAAAGCAAGATTTAGAAAATTTTGTTGTTCTATAGAGGGGAAGCATATCCAAGATACATGCTCTTGGATTGGTAAAGCAAGATTTAGAAAATTTTGTTGTTCTATAGAGGGGAAGCATATCCAAGATACATGCTCTTGGATTGGTAAAGCAAGATTTAGAAAATTTTGTTGTTCTATAGAGGGGAAGCATATCCAAGATAAACCTAGATTCATTGCCAAACAACCCCGAGTGGAGACAAGATGTGGGTGTATGGTAGAAATTAAGATAAGCCATCGAGAAGATGGTTTCTATTATGTGATTTCTTTTAATGAGAATCATAATCATATGGTTACAACCCCTAGAAAAATGCACATGCTAAGATCATAAAGAAGTATTTCAGAGGTACAAGCAACCCATGTTAAAAGAGCAGATGATTCAGGAATAGCTCCCAAAGCAACAATGGAATTAATGGCCAAGGAGGCAGGTGGACGGGAAAATGTTGGATTCACTTCTATGGATCTTAAGATTATTTGCATTCATATTGGACTAGGAAGATGGAGAAGGGAGAAGCAGGTGGTGTTTTACAATATGTAATCAAAAGATCCTTCTTTTGTATATGCAATACAATTGGATCAAGCTAAATTAGTCACAAATTTGTTTTGGGCAGATGGTTAGATGATAGTAGACCATGGTCATTTTGGTGATATTATATGTTTTGATACAACGTATAGAACAAACAATGAAAATCAACATTTTGCAATGTTTGTGGGAGTGAACAATTATGTGCAATCAATAATTTTTGGTGTTGCATTGTTGTATGATGAAACTGTAGAAACATTTGAGTGGCTATTTAAGACTTTCATCAAAACAATGGGTGGAAAACAATCAAAGACAATTCTAAATAATGATGATACAGCTTTGGCAAAGGCAATCAATTTGGTATTACCAAAAATCGATTATGTGTTTGGTAGGGGTGTCCATGAAAAACCAAAAAACCGAAAAAAATGAACTGAACTGAGAAAACCGAACCGCAAAATGCGGTTAACTGAACCGATCGGTTTGGTTTCGGTTCAAGATTTTTTAAAAACCGAAAGACTGGTTTGGTTTTCAATTAACCTACAAAAAAAAAACAATGGTTAACCAAACCGACCTGTATATATTTTTTTATGTATATTTTATATATTTTTTTAATATATGTCACATATTTTCTATGTATTATATATAAATATATATTCATTATATATAAAAATATATACTTATATTATATTTATAATGATCTATTTATAAATATATTATATATTTTTCAAATATTTATAATATATTATATATCATTTATTATTTATAATATTATATTATACATATATTTGTATAATATATTATATATCATTTATTATTTATAATATAATATTATACATATATTTGTATAATATATATTATAAATATAAAAAACCGAAGAACCAAACCAGTCAAAAATTGAAACTGACGGATCAATTAACCGGTGGTACCAGTTCAATTTCGGTTTGGAGAACTGGAAAAACTGGTACCACCGGTTCGGTTTACAAAAAAAGTGCCATGGTTCGGTTAACCGAACTGTGGACACCCCTAGTGTTTGGCATATGTTTCAAAATGTTGCAAAACACTTTAGTAGTGTTATTGAAAATTTTAAGACATTTTCTAAGGATTTTAGCAATTGTGTATATGATTATGAGGATGTAGATGAATTTGAAGATGCATGGGAAAAGATGATTAAGAGATATAATCTCCAAGAGAATGATTAGTTGCAAAAGTTATACGATAAAAGGCACAAATGGGCTTTAGTATTTGGGCGACAAACATTTTCTGTTGGTATGAGTACCACACAGAGAAGTGAAAGCATGAATAGTTGTCTTAAAAAATACCTCAACATTAAGCATGATTTATCAAGATTCCTTTGGCATTTTGAGAGAGTAGCTGCTGATAGGCGATATGAAGAGTTAAAAGCTGAATTTGTAGCAACACAAAGCATCTCGGCCTTGATTGCAAAGATGGATATATTGAATTATGTTTCTCGTATATATACTCCACCTATTTTTTCCTTGTTTTACAATGAAGTAATGCAACAACTCAATTGTAGTATTGAGGAAGATTATGTTGTATGTAGAACATCAACTAAGTATGCTGTTAGTGTATCTGGAAAAAGTCATTGGCACACGGTCACTTTTGACTGAGTAGATGATTTGGCCAATTGTAGTTGTAAAAATTGAATATATGGGGATCTTATGGGGACATGCATTGAAAGTACTTGATTTTAAACGCATTAAAATGATTCCCTCATGCTATATACTAAAAAGATGGACTATTGATGCAAAGATGACAACTGCTGAAACATCTCATGACTCTATTACATGTGTTGATCAAAGCATAGAAATAGCAATGTATCAGAAAGTGATGAATTGTTTGCATTCCCAAATAGCAAATAGAGCTGCACATTCTAAGAATTCTTTCAAGGTTGTTATGGAGATTGCAAAAAAGATTTTAAAAGAAGCGACGGAATGTTTGAAACAAACAACATTTGACCAATCATCTATTTCACTAGAGGGCATGGAGGTTGAAACTAATGACAATAGTAGCTCTCCTTCCTTACATGTTGATAAAATATGTGGGGATATTGATGGCAAAAATGTCAATTTTGCTGAAGAAGTGAAAGGAATTAAACACAAGACCAATGTGTGTTCTTCTAAGAGACCAAAAAATGCTTTAGAAAAAGCCGTAGCAAGGAGAACAAAACGGAAAAAGAATCATATTGCTGAAGAAAGTTCTACCCAACAATCTATACAGGTATTTTTTTTTAATTTATCAATTAAATATATTTTTATGTTCGATAATTCTTGATTAAATTGTTTTGATCCAGGAATATGGAGATGGAGGCAGCCCAAAACATGTCCTTCCAAAGAAGACAAAAAGGACAAGAGCACAACAATCTAATCAACGTCTCTCATCAATACAGGTATATCTTTGATTAAATTTATTTAAATAATATATTAAAATTCCTATTACATAGAAATCGGGGTTCGAGAAAAATAATGAGAATGTCACAATGAGAAATCAACAAAACATTGTTTCACATCTTACTTCTCAACTCTCTCATGATTCATACAAACTTGTTTTTTCTTGCTTATTTAATTTAATTATTCTTATGTATTTTTCATATTCAAGATTGGTTTGGAGAAGGGTCATGCTCATACTATACCTTTATTACTTCAGGTAATTATTATAAATAATTTATATATCTTAAACATATTCTATTTTTATAACTAAAAGTATTTTATGCATTTGTCCTAGCCACAAAACATTTTTACATATGGACACATGAACTCCTTTGCTAATGATCCTAGTATGTCTTAGTTATTGCAAGTAAGTGGCTAATATACATGCAATAATAGTTTTTCTTTCTTTTCTATGGTTTTACTATTTGTTTAATCGTCTTCATATAGGCACAGATATCTGCTACTACTTTCATAGAATTCCCTACCAGTGGCTCTTATATGAGTCAGGTAATTTCCTAAATCAAATGAAATATATTTTGAATATATTCTTAAACATACTTTAAATGATATATACATTTTGTAGGGATCATTAGGTGTTGGAGTATCCCACCAAACAATGGCTTGCAACAATTCAGAAGATGTTGAAGAAAATAATGACTGATAACCTAGGTGAAAACTCGTATCAATTCATGATATCTAGTCTAGATAAAAATTGGAAAAAGTGTTTCCTCTAGATAAGTTATCTATGTCATTTAAATTTTAAACCTTAATAATTAAGTCTTAGATCTTTTTGTTGTATTTGTATTTGAATGCAGGAATTGAAGGGCAAAGAGATAAAGGAATACAAGAGATACTTGGACAATTCTTTTCTATGAAATTTGATTGCATATAATTGTACAAAAGCCTTGCAATTCTGTTTTGGAAGCATGGCTATGATTTTTTATATAGTTTCTTTCTATACATGTTAAGCACATATTTTATAGTTTCTTTTATTGGTAATTTTTTATAGTTTCTTCCTCAATACTATATAACAAGAAGAAAAAAAAAAAATCATATGAACACAACAAGAAGAAAAAAAAAAAAAAAAAACTTCAGATAATTTGATGTTCCAAATATAACTTAGCCATATCTTTACATAACTAATAATGCTCATGCTGAAGTCTATTGTTTTAACCCTACTATCAATAAAATAACAATACTATAATAAGTATAATATTGCATTTGACATGTTATTAATTCCAATCTATCCTCCAAGAAGAAAACTTGCTTCTCAAGCCATTCCATACTATTATTCTCTTATAGTGATACTTGCTCTTCGAACTACTTCAAAACTTTGCTTTTTGCATCCAACCATCGTCCAAGCAGTAAATTTGTCTATCCACTTGATGCATATGCTAATTCAAAAATGTCTTGAAAATTGTATAGAATGCACCAATCAAAAATTACATCTTCTACTACTGATACAAAAGGCAAAAACATTAAAATTAGGTATGAGGTAGAATGCAATTAGCACAAAAATGAAAAACATATTGAGGAGATTTTTTACTAGTCTTGTGTTGTATGTTCTTGTAATATATTCCTATAAGAGTTAAGAAAAGAAAATAAATTCAAGAAAAAACTGCAAGGACAAATTTCCAACATCTTAATATTGTTGGTAGCAAATAAAGTTCACAAAGAAACAAGTTGATTCTACAAAAAAAAAAAAAGTTGCAGAAACCACAATCTAGGCTAATCATTCTCACTAGTCATCCCAATCAATTGTTTAAATTGTTTTGTTCTATCTATGGACATGTTTTGAAGTTGTTTATACTTGAGCATTTAACCCGATAGTGCTAGCTCTTGGAAATGGATTCCATGTATTGTACTAGTTGGTTGGACCATATAACCTACTAGTTCTGCACCAACAACTAAGTACTCATTGATTTTAGAATTTTTTTTTTATTAGTCACCATAAAATTTCCTCATTTTACAACTTATTTTTTCTTGTTCATCATTCTAATGATTTGAAGGTTTCTTTGTCTTTGAACAAGACAAAGCTCAAGCTAAGCTTTTTCTTTTACCTTTTCCCTTGCTGCATTTTTTTTTAACCTAAAGAAACAAACATAACCCTTTTTTATGATTATCCAAGTTGCAAGGGAAAAATGTTGTACATAGAAAAAAGTTACAAAGAGCAAAGATTTGTACTACTTACTTTTAACTAATAAGTTTTAATCTATACTACTAATAAAAGAGTGAATAACCCCATTTTTTGGACTTCTCATTAGACATTTTTACCCTTTATTTAAGCAACATACAACGGGCATAAAAAGGGCATATATGTCCTTTACTCTCACTCCAAAAACTGCCCACTTATAACTGTTCAAAAACTGTCCACTTATAACAGTTAAGAAACTGGCCACTTATAACTATTCAAAAACTGCCCATGAATTGTAAATAGTTGTCCTAGAGATAATGTCACGTGCAAATGCACGTACATGTTTACTAGTAATTTACAAAAGCATGATTATTAGTGATGAGGACCATTGTAGATGATTCCAGACCAAGCTAGTTAATAAGTATGTTAAATCCAGTCTTACCAACCTGTTGAACAACATAACGCCCAAGAAACCCAATAGCTCCAAATACAATTGCAAAAATGTCGCTTTCCAAATTGAATAAATATTTCAACTTAGATAGCAAAATTGCAAATGGACCAAAATGAAAGTTTCTTCTTTGATAGGTAAATGAATGTTTATTCTTTTTGACACTTACCCTTGTAGTCTAATGTCTAGACAAGTCCAAATACATTAACAGTGATCAAACAGAGCAAACCATCTTTATAGGACTCTTCCAACCAAACTAAAAGGGATTACATCACTAAATTTCAACTAAAAGAAAAAAAGTGGTAAAGAACATATGTCATAGATGATCTCCCACCAGTACCTTTGCAACAAGATGGGGAGGGTCGATCCATACCGCGAATTATCAGTAACATAATTTGCATTTCCAATCAATATATCATGGTTTGAACTTATGGTTACGTAGATAAAATCCCACAAAAATCCAACAAAACCATTCTAGAAAATCAAGAATTTGCGTTTTGTTTGAAATCCCATGTTGTTTATGCAAATCCCTAAAGAAATGTAAGTGGGAGATAAATTGAAACCGTAAAGCATATATAGCAATGATAGACTATAGTCACCTGAGTTTGGACGAATGGATTTCTTAAGACGAAATCGCAGGTGAGGGCTTCAAGAACTGCTGCCCTAACCAAGTTGAGTGTCTGCCCCAACCAACAGTTGCAGCAGCTGAAGGTACAGAGGTGGGAGAACCCTAAACGGCAGAAGGTTGGAGAGAAAGGCGTTGGGATGGGTTTTCCTTTTTTGTTGGAGAGAAAGGCATTGGGACTGGTTTTCCTTTTTTGTTGTTTATTTATTTTTAATTATTTTAATACAAATAATAAAATAATAGGTAATTCCTAAACAGCACAAAAACGTTAAGATGGAAGGAGCATTAGCTGGGACAGGTGTCACACAGCTATTAGGTGCTCACTCATAGTGCTTACCTACATGCCTACTACATCCAGACCCATTTTAGTGTTGGTTTGTATTTGGTCTAACTACCTTGTTAAATAAACTGGTCTAGTCCAGTTGGATTAATTAAAATTAATTAAAATTTATTAATAAACTATTAATTTCTAAAATAATTAATGATCATTAATTTATTAAATAAATATTAATTAAGTAATTACTCTTAATAATAAATTATAGTTAACAAACTATTAATAATTGGTATTAATAAATAATAATTGCTTATACTAATGTTACAAAATTAATAGTTATAGTATCATTAATAAATTTTAGAAATAAATTAAAAATGAGTAATTTTTTATTAATAATATACATTTCTGTAAAATTACCAAAATAATTACCAAAATAATTATCGTTATTTATATTAGTAAAAATAAGTAATTAATGACTAATCTATTACTATATATTAAAACAATACTAGTCGTGTGAGATGGCCTCTCCTTTCTCCCCTTCCCCAATTGAGGCTTCTCCTTAGTTGCCTCTCTCTCTCTCTCTCTCTCTCTATCTATCTATCTCTATCTATCTATCTTCTCTGTCTCTCTCATGCCATTCCTAGCTCCCTCGATTTGCCACCTCAACAAACCCTCTCTCCTCTCTTTTCTCATTGCCAACTCCTTATCCTGTCGTTCTCTTATGTACAGTTGTTTCTCTTTGTGAGTTTTGTTATTAGGGTAGAATTTTAGTTTTGTTATTAGGATAGAATTTTAATCAATTATGTTTCCATTATGGATTGGGTTTCCATTATTTCGACTTAGTTTCCATTTGATTATAGATTTGTTTGAGAAGTCTTTAATGCTTTTTTCTTCTAGATGCAAAGTAGAATTTGCCATCAACATCGATGTCAGGGAGGCTCTCTCCAATGTGCTTAATTGACACAAAGAGACGCTACTTATTCTTTCATCATGGGATGCATTACATTTATAGTAAAGACATCTCATCTTCCACACTAACTTTGCCATATTTCCAAAGAAAACTAACAGACATGTTCAAGGTGGTGTCATTGAAGCCAAGGGAGATCAAAGAGGTGAAGCTGGTTTTGTGAAGAATGGAGGGGTTTCAAGCTGGCATGGAGATGTGGGAGAGAAGCCAGGGGAGATTGCTTTGATCTTCTTTGGGAGAGAATCTAGGAGCCTATCCTGCTCTCCCTGTCACCCAAGTTGAGTAATCCAAAGGGTCTAGAAGCATCAATGGAGTTCTTATGCAAGGCACTAAAGCCTGTCATGGTGGGTGGGTCAAAACTCTAGTGTTGTTGCAATTGTTGGGTTAATAGTTGCTACAATTGGTGCATGTAGCAATAGCTAGAGGTATGGTTGAAAATAAAAGGATGGGGAAGGATGCTCCCAATGCTGCAATTTTTCTAGAGGTTGACTTCTACAAAATTATCCTTCAAGAAGAGGCTTTTAAGTAGGGGTGAGCATGGGTTGGTTTGGTTTGGTTCCATGATAGAACCTAGAACCTACCCTGTGAAGGTTAGTTCAAGGGTTGGTTCTAGCATTGGCAGTTCTAGGGTCGGTTCCAAGGTCTACCTATGGAACCTATTCTTTCTTTACTCTCTCCCTTCAAAAAAAAAGTAAAATGAAATACATGTTCTTTAAAATTTGATTTTCAATAAATATAATATATAGTTTAAAACTTATATTATTTTTATTAATTAAATTCAGTAATTTAATATGTAGATTATCATAATATATTAATATATGTTTCAAAACTTATTATTATAATTTAAATTTTATAAATATTATCTTTTACATTACTTATTATACACATTCAAATATTAAATGAAAAAAATGATCAAATCACTTAACTAACTCAATGATCAAGTGAGACCATGGCCTTTCTAACCATGAGTGCTTTGGTTCAAATATTCACATCCTCAAAAGTATTTTGGGATTTATTTCAAGGCAAGTTCAGTTTCAAGGCTGGTTCAACCAAGGTTGGTTCCACCAAGGCCAGTTCATTAGGTCAGTTTGGGTAAGGTAAACCCCTAGACCCTAGAACTGGCTTGGGTGGGGATTGATTCCAAGTATTTGGAACTAGACCCTACCCTGTAACAAATTAGGTAGGCTCTATTCAAGGTCGGTTCCATTAAGTGTTAGGTAGAACCTACCCATTTGCTCACCCCTGCTTTTAAGCATAGTAAGATCAAATTGTGTTGAGCTTTTGATTTGCACAAGTCCATTTACTCTTCGACATTCCACATAGAGAAGAATAATTGCATAGCCTATCTCAATATTCTTTTGCTTACAAAAAAAAATAATCTTCATATAGTTTAGGTATTTTGTTGGATATTTCAATTATCCATATCTAAAAAAAATACTTAATATATTTGTCACCAATAGGCTTATATTTTAGATTATCAATGAGAAGCAAGATTTGTACTCTCAATCTAGCTTTCATAGTTTATCCTTCGATAGGATATAATAAATAACCAAACTCTCATGTGATATTGTAACAATACTCTGCCTTTGTCAGATACCCAGGGTGAGAAATTCCATTCAATTAATCTCACCCACCTCTGGGTAAGCAAAAAAAATGACTCAAGGATATAGATGTTCATAATTATCTATTCTAGATTTGTTGGTCCATTTTTACCATATTGATTAGTTAAATTGTTTCATTACCAAAACAAATCAATTAAACAGGTTGGGGCAGTTGAACTACATATTCTTTTATATATTTCCTTTTCGAGAAGAGCATAAGCTAGGAAGAAAGCTTTTTAACTTTTTTTATTACTTTTCTAACTTGAGTACTATAGATAAACTAGCTCCTTTCCATATTTATATCATTTATTATACTAGTAATTAAGTGCATGTGTTGCACGTGAGAAATTTTTCTTCATATTAATTACTTGAATTTTAGATATATCATAGTTAAGATAAAAATTGAAAATTAACAAAAGTAATAATATGATTAAAGATAAACTTAAATATTTATTATTCAATTATGACATTATGGGTTTTTTTTGAAATGTTAAATCACTAACCCACATCTAGATAAGAAAATAACTTAGCTTTTTGATTAATTTTAAATTAGGGAAAATTATAGTTGGAGTCGATTGTGCATTTAAGATTATGCTATAAGTTGGTCCATAAACTAACAAAACTCTGACAACCGGCTCTACATTTCAAATTATAAAAACCATCGCCATGTCATTGGAGGCTTATATGGCTATTGCTAACATGGGACTCTTAATCCATGTTGGACACAACAAAAAGCTTATACTAGAATTGCCCTTTAAATTGGGTGATTGGAAAATTAAAAAAAAAAAAAAAAAAGGTTTTTAGTTTCTCTCTCTCTATCTCTCTCTCTCTCTCTCTCACACACACACAGTCATCTTTATCTACTCAGCAACTATGTGATTTGAAAATAAATAAAAATGGTTTTTGGTTTTTGTATTTATGTTCTCTATATCAATTTCTCTCATTCTCTCTCCATCTATCATTTTCCCTCAATCTCTCTCGTTCTCTTTCTCGGTCGATCTCTCATTCTCCCTTAATTTCTATCGTTCTCCCTCAGTTTCTCTCCCGCTCCCTCTCTAGTTTTTTTATTTTCTTACATACTTATATGGTATTAATCAGATCGTATAAAAGAACATGAGACCAACTTGGTATGGTTGAAAAATTATTACACCAATTTAATAAAAATTCACAAGAAGCTCTTAGCTATGAAATTTACACCAACTGGAGAACGATATAGATTAAGGAATAAGGAGATATTGACCGAGAGGAAGAGTGAAGGAGAAGAATGAGAAAGATTGAGGGAGAACAATAGAGAGAGGAGAGAGAAAGAGGTTTTGATTTGGCTGTTGATCGAAGCTGGGAGAATGGGAGAGACAGAGGGAGCGAGATATCAAGAGATAATTGTGAGAGTGAGAGAGAAGGGAAGGAGATTGAGAGACAAAGGGAGTGAGAGGAAACTTAAAACCTATTTTTGATATAAGTTTTTTGTTGTGTCCAACATAGACTAAGAGTCCTATGTTGGCAACAACCACATAAGCCTCCAATGACATGGTGGGGGCTTTTATAATTTGAAATGTAGAGCCGGTTGTCATAGTTTTGTTGGTTTCTAGACCAACTTGCAACCTAATTTTAAATATACAACCAACTTTAACTATAACTTTCCCTTTAAATTATATATTTTATTTACATTATATAAAATATTTTTTATTTATCACACTTAATTGTTTGTCTATGGTATCATTTGACTCAAACCATTAACCCACCATCTAAAAAAAAATTGTTTGATTTCTAGATTAACATTAAATTTTGTATTACATTTCCATCATTGATAAAATTATTTCTTATGTATAAAACTGTTTTTTGTTCAATATAATGAATGCACAATATTAGAGATGTACCCAATATTTTATTTTTTATAAATATATAACATTAGATATGTGCTCAAAATGTTCTCTATCTTTTTTTTATTTTTATGATTCTTTGTATTTTCTATTATTAAAAATTTTATTATTTGACTATGACATCATTTCATTTCTAGGTAGATTTTGAATTTGGCATTCCATTTTCATCAATAATAAAAATATTTCTTACATTTTATAGTTATTTATTTTAATCTTTATTGTTTAATTATGGCATTATTTATTAATCCATTTAACCCCAAATGTTCGAATTGTTTGCCCACCACCGGGAGGGAAGAAAATAGTTTTGTTTTCAAATTACTTTTCAAAATATTTATTTTTATATTATTAAAAATAATATTATGGATTTAATTACAAGAATTTAATGATGAGAAAATATATCTTAAATATAGGATTTAATTAGAGAGAATAGGAAAATATTTTTATTTCCAATTGGTTTTAAATTTTACATTCCATTTCCATCATTAATAAAAACATTTCTTATTTATCATACTTATTATTGTTTAATATTATATTAAAAATGTTCCCAATTTTTTTCATTTTATCTATTTTTTAATTTTATTATTTAATCATGGCAACATGGATTAACCCATTTAACCCAAAATGATTTAATTTCTTATCACCACCTAGATGAAAACACTATTTTTGCTAGGTAGATTTTAAAAGTATAAGCTTTTATATTATTGGAATTATTAATTTATTAAGTATGGATTTAATTAATAGAACTTAATGATGAGAAGAAACAAAAAATGACTTAAATATATAATTCAATGAACATAAATGCAAGTTAATAACTTAAATTTGGATTTAATGAGAGAGAATTGAATGCATCGAATATCTTTAAATTACCTCTTTAACTCATTTAATATCAAGAACCGATTACCCTATTTGCCCTCATTTTTTATCAATAAATTTAAATATAGAGGGGTAAACTTTGTCCTTAGAAAATTCCAGAAATAATCTTGAGGTCATTCGTGCTTTTTAAAGTAGTATAATTACTCTTTTAACTAATCACTCACAAGATTTTTTTTCCTGCAACTTTTCTTTCTCCTCAACGGACATGGTTCTTATTGGAATCTTAATGTAGAATTTGGAGTTCTCAACATTGGTATATGCTTCATTCTTGATGTCTCCTCATAGGCAGAATACAAGTATATTAATTATTCAGTTTCTTTTCTTATTTTGTTTAAACCATCTATATTATTTAGTTAGTAATGGCAACCATTAAATTTTGGACTGATAGTTGGGTTGGAGAGAATTCTCTTGCAGATTGCTTGGCTCCTTCACAATGTTACAATGAAAATGAGTTGGTGTGTGAATTCATTGATAAAGATAGAGGGGTATGGAAGGTGTATCAAATTAAAAATTTTATCCCTCCTAATATTTGGAATAAAATCAAAGCGATTTTTATTCCTATGAGTTCTAGAGAAGATAAATTGATTTGGGGTCTAAACCCAAAGGGCTTGTTCACCATAAAATCGGATTGCAAGCTTAAATGTGAGGACGGTTCTTCAAGAACAAACACAGTCAGTTGGGTTGCAATTGTTTGGAGCCTTAAAATCACTCCAAAAATTAAAGTGTTCATATTCTTGTTAAATACTAGACTGCTTGTGACAAAGGATATTCTAAGAAAGAGAGGTTACGATATTGATGGTGATTGTTGTAGATGTGGCATGGAAGAAAATACCAATCATGTTTTCCTTGAATGCAATGCTTTGAATCAAATCTGGAATAAACTATATTTGAATATTGGGAGTCCTAATCGGAATAACTTTGACATTGCCGAATGGTGGACAGAAATTCATAAGAAGGATTTAAGTGAAAGGGGTCGTTTGAAAGAAAGATGTGCCTTTGTCTTTTGGCATATATGGAAAAATAGAAATCAAAAGGCATTCAGTAATAAACACAACCCCCTCAAACTGTTTTGGGCAAAACATTGAGAGATTTTGCTGAATATGAGGACTTAACTGAAAAACCAAGTACCACCAAAGAATTAAGAAGTTGGAAAGCCATCTATTGGGTCCCTCCGAATCCTGGAGAAATTAAAATTAATTTTGATGCTTCTTGTCACGATAATGGTAGGTGTTCTATGGCGGCCATCATGAGGAACCACCTGGGTGAGATTTTGGACTTCAAAGGCTACTTCTTAGGCACTTCCACTATCAACTCTGTTGAAGCATGGTCTGCATGGGAAGCACATAACTTGGCAGCCAATTTTTGCAACAACTTGATCATCCTTGAAGGTGATTCGAACCTCACCATTCGGTGTCTCAAATGGTTGTCTTACCCTCCTTGGAATCTTAAAAATATCATTACAGAATGCTTGTGGATGAAGGCCAAGATGGAAAGTGGAATCAGCAATAGGCACGTGTATAGGGAGGCAAACCAAACAGCTGGACCGCAAATAAAGCTTTTTCTTCTTCTGATGGGTCGATTTCTTTTAATCCTTGTAATCTCCCTAAGGATCTTGTTTTGATTTGCTTAAGTGGTGTTTGGGGCGTGCTACCCCCAGCTTGTGTAGCACCTCTTGTTTTTATCAAAACAAAACAAAAAAAAAAGTTAGCTTTTCAGTTGCCAACTATGTCAAATCTTCAAGCATTATAATTAAATATTGAAATTCTATTTCAATTATTAATTCTATTATTTTCTATAGTCCTATCTAGGCATAAAGTATTTGGCTTATATTAAGCTAGGGTATGGGGTTTGAGCCATCCCCCAACGCAGGTGCAGGCAAGATTCGATCCCAAGTCTCCGCTATGATCAACCAGTTGGTTGGCACCTTGCTATATGCCGTTATTATACGTGCTAAAAATCAACCCAAGTTCATTTTTACTTGTCCCATGGTCACCCCTAATCCAGTAAAGCTAAGGACTCTTAACTTTGAGCCAGGTTTTGCCCTAGCCCAACCTAATCCACACCCAATGTGTGCTCCATTGAGTCGTGGTTCAGTGGTTAGTGTGATCGATTCAACTCAATTTTGTGAAATAAAATTTTTGGATTTTTTAATTTATTGTTTATTTTATATTTTGTTAAGTATTTGGTTGATTTTTTATTTTTCCAAAAAAAAGTTATTTAATTTTTAAAAAAGTGAAAAAAAAACAAAAAAAAAAAGAAATAGGCTCGTGGCCTGGTATGGCCCGACACAGCATAGACTCACTTGGGTTTGGGCCGTAAGCCATGCCAGGCTTCCCTTTCGAGGGATTCTAAGCCAAGCAGCCACAGCCCACCCAAGCCCACGTGTTGGCACGGTATGGCCCACTTCAATGCGAGCAGCCCACAAAAGTGGGCCATGCCAGCTAACATTCTGTTCATAGGCAGGGCCAAGCTTGGTCCGGGTCAAACTTTACCTCTTTATAAACAAAAAATGACTAAGCCCAAGCACGAGCTTAGCCCAACCATCGAGCCTTAATCTTGAGCCCAAGCCCAAAGCCCAATTTGGAAAGATATTTTATATTATATTAATTATATATTACTAATAATATATTATATATTATACAATATTCCATACATTATAATATATATAATACTTTTTTCACTACTAAATTATTATTATATAATATATATCATATATTATTTTTTATTATATATAATATTATCGGGCTGGACTTATTTGAAAAAGCCCAAAACTGGCCAAAAAATAATCGGGCCAATGTTTAGAACCCGAGCCCGAGCCTGAGCCTGCAGGCTGCAGGCTTAAAACTTTGTCGTTTCTTCAAGCCCGATATAGAACAGACCACCCCATCGGGCTACCCGGGTTTAAAGTCTCGGTTGCTTCCGTGAGACGAATTCCCTTTTCTTGCCGACGATGTGATTCGAACCAAAGGCCTCCTGCTGCTCTGTTGAATCTTCTTTGGTCCTAAACTTCTCATAATTCCAATATTCCATAAACCTACGCGTTTACAAATTACAGAGACAACAAGCGAAACGTGTGGTGTCAACATTTCACTGTCTCATTTCATTTCCTCCCTCTCTCTCTCTCTCTCTCTAGCTCGTGACTGTAATCCCATCCGACATCACCAGAAATTCCGTTACAGCAGAGACCTCACTTCGTCCTCTGGTTGGTTCCCTCTCGCTCGCTACCTCATTTTCTATCGAAACAAGAAAGAGAGAGGCGAAAAAGGATAAGAAGAAGAAGGAAAGAGGACGGGGAGTTGAGTCTCTGAATCGGATCGATCGGAGATTTACACACATTTCTGATCGATCTGTGTTCTGTTGGGTCGAGCCAAGATGAATATATTCAGATTAGCAGGGGATATGACCCATCTCGCCAGCGTCCTCGTCTTGCTCCTCAAGATCCACACCATTAAGTCCTGCGCAGGTACTTCTCTATCTCCCTATCTTTGTGTATTCATGAATTTCCTTCATTTTTCCTCAATTGTAACATTTTTATGATTAATGGCTTTCAACCCCTGAAGCAACATGGAATTTCTGGTCTTCGGTTGATTTTTTTGCAAGGCAGTGGAATGTTCAAGGCATTTTCATTCTATTGTTTGCTTTGGCTCTGTTAACGCGAAATGTAGGGGTTCATATATTCTGTATAATTGATATGGATCTCATCAGAACTTGAAAGCTTCAATATTTCTGCCTGATGGGCCTGTGATCCTGGTGTTGTAAGATAGTCTGGTTAGAGCGAGTTAACAGGTTACTACTTGTTAGAGAGATCGGGTTCCATTTTAGGAATAGGAATGAGCCTATATTATCATTTCGATATCATTCATAGATTTAGATCTAGTAGAAGCTCCATCTGAAAAAATGGATGTGGGAAAGTAAACTCAGTCCAGGAGGCAAGAAGTTCGGGAAAATTGCACTTACGTTTTTATTCACCAATTTATTCTTTTTTCTTGGGAGGTCATTTGTGGTTGAGGTCAAGTGTCGAAATGATTGGAGATTTTTCGGGATAAATGCTGCAAACAGGAACCGTTTCATGAGTTTGAAAACTGCCAACTTCCAACACGACACCCAATAAAGAATGCAAAAATGGAGACAACGTTTTGTTATTCCAGGCCAAGTATTTACAGGGAAAAAATGTGAAAACTTGATCTCGTCTCCAATTCTCCCCACCACTGTTGCATGGACTCTCTTAAATGTGTCCATTTCGTATATGTGTGGTGCTCTGACACTCCATGGATTCTCATATAACACATCTATGAGACGTTTCTCTTTTTCTCTTTATTCAACATGAATGAACAGTTAACGTATATACTAAATGCCAGTTGCCCTAAAAAATGTTATTAAGTAACAATTGATAGTCATTTAGACCTTCATGTTAAAATTCAACAAACATAGACATTTCTATGAGTCTTTGTTTCTTTGTCTTGCCAGGTTAGGATCCCAAACTGACATCAGAGTCTGATTCTGGATTCCCATGTCTGTGTTCATGTAATACTGTTTCCCACACCAGGAGACCATACTTATGAAGCATATATTAGAAATAAAACTATGACTCTGAACAAGCCAAAGCTGATATTTCCTACATTAAGAATGCTGCTAAAAAGTTTTAAGAGCTAAATTTCATGCAAAACTCCCTAGCAAAACACACACAAAAAAAAAAGAAATAAAGAAAAAGGTCCCATGTAAAATAAATCCAATTTGTCCATTCTAAAATGATTCAAGCAAACTAGAAATACATGTGTTCCATAGAAAATTCCATCCAATATGCCGAACAAACAATTTTCTCTGGTTCTTCTTGGTTGTTTGGGCAAAGTTTCAAAATTTCTCTCTTGAGACCAACCAACCTTCAATTAGTTCTCCAAATAATAATCTAAGACCATGAAAGTTAAGAATGAATAATATTTCGACCAATTACTGACCAAAAATCCAATAACTCACTCCCTAAAACACAGTAGCGGTATCCCCAATATGAGGTGATATATAAGGAGAGAGAGAGAGAGAGAGAGAGAGAGAGAGAGAGGAGGAGGAGGAGGTGGTGGTGGTGGGTAAGAAGATCCGCTAATGGTTTGGTGGATGGATTAGCTAAGCAAGGAGTACATGGACATCATTTGTATTGGGCTCAATTATAATATAAAGGGATTCTCTTGTTGTAATAAAATCCTCAAGTGGGAATGTTCCTGGGATATATAGACATCTGCTAAGGAGATAGTAAATAGCAAGGGAACTTAATGCCTCATTCACATGGATCAGGAGAAATGCAAACGGAATGGCTGATTCTCCCTGTCAGTCATTTTTTCCAAATCAATACTTTTCTCCACCAAATTGTCTTTAACAGACATTGCTAAGGCATCCTCTCCTATCTTCATTGTGCCTCCTTAAACTTTCTTACCACCCCCACTGTTCGTACCTGAACCTGTCTCCACCACTTCATTCTCTTGAGCTCAGATTGCCGACTTAATAGAAAGCTTGCAACTCAACAGCTGCCGATTGTCCAAATTCTCCTTCTCCCCATATCCCGACTTATCCACAGCTTTTAAACCTTTTCCTCTGCAAATTCTTTTAAATCTATTCGTAGGACCTGGCCCAACCAGACCTTCTTTAAGATGTGAGAAAACCTATGTCACGTGAACCAGATACGATCTACTCGAACCTCTTGACTTCTACACTTTTCCATATCTTTAGCACAAACATTTCCTCAACCTCCACCCTCCTAATACCAATATTGATGCCAATCCATCCCTCAACCATTTCAGAAAACTACTCACAGTTAACTTCACCCCCAAGTTCCCCCAAAAAAGAATCCCCTATCCCAGAATCTGAAGAGACCAAACCAGACCTTACCTCAGGAATGGGCTCCACTCTATTACCAGGGCCAGCATGATCATTCTGATCCAATTCTTCAGCAGCCACCACACCTGAAAGCAAACCTAATCAGCACCTGAAAAATAGGGGCTTTAACTTGGCCAATATTTGCTACATGTGGGAAAAGCAGGAGGAATCAGTTTAACGCCAAAGTCCAGAGAAGCAAAAAGGCCAGGCCAGGGTAGTTTGGAGTTACATTCCCTTTGCTGTGTGCTGGATCATTTTGAAAGAAGAAACAGAAGGTTTTTGAGATCAAATACTGGAACATTAGCTGATCAAAAAAAAAATATTGGAACATTAAAAGGCCGGTGGTGGTCATTGGCAAGACAGTGGCAGATTGGGTGCTAATCCTTCCTGAAATTGCACAAGTTAGCAGATCAGATTTGGGGGGATAGATTTTGGGATGTGCCCAAGTTACAAACTTGTAATCCTGATTGTTTTTTCTGTGCTGTACTATATACCTGGTTTTTTTTTTTTTTTGAGAAGAAAAAAAACCAGGTATATACCTGGTGTTACCTTGACACCTGCTTAGATTTTTTTTTTTCTTTTCATTAATAAAATTTTCTTTTTACTATAAAAAGTTACTATTTGTAGCATTTACTTTTTATAGTAATGACTTATGATTTATAGGTCAAAACCAGATCTGATAACAAGAACCCCAAGAGGAAAATGATTCAGAATAGGGAGACCAAACTAACAAGTCTAACAAGGGGAGATTGAAGACACCAAGGAAACTATAAAAAATAAAAAACAAAAGCTGAATGAAAACTAACCAAGAACAATATCAAAAAGAAGAATAAACACCAAAGGAGCCTCGTAGTGCAGATATGATCCAAATCAACTTCAGATTAGATGTTTGGTTTAACAGCAGTTCTTCCATGGTGTGTGCACTGACCTTGCTTGGTAAGAAAATCAATTTCTTATGTTTTGCATCACATTCTGGAAAGTGCCATTTTCATCAGAAATACTTGAAACTGTTCTGCTTCTATCAGAGGTGATAATTTTAGGGTAGCTTTGAAGCATGTAAGCTTTTTCAATAGTTTTTTTTTTATTTCCTACCAAAAAGGTTCTTCTTCATTTTCTTTTTCTTATATATATATATATATATATATATATATATATATATATATGTTCTCTTGCTTTTCAAATCAATGTTGGTCATTATTTTTATTTATGTTATGATTTATGTGTATCTTACATTTCCATGTCTCAAGTTATATATGCTTGTAACAAGCAGTTCTTATATCATATATATGTCTAACCAATAATTTATAAAATCATATGCAGGCATTTCTTTGAAGACTCAAGAACTCTATGCTATTGTTTTTACCACTCGGTACTTGGATATCTTTACTGATTTTATCTCACTCTATAATACTATCATGAAGTTAATCTTCTTGGGGAGCTCCTTTTCAATTGTCTGGTACATTAGGCAACACAAGATTGTTCGTAGGTCCTATGATAGAGAACAAGACACTTTTCGCCACTTTTTCCTTGTACTACCCTGCCTACTTTTGGCCCTATTTATTAATGAGAAGTTTACCTTAATGGAGGTAATCACATGCCTTTACTTTTTGGATACTAATGTCTACAGTCTATTCTTAATCCCTATTCATAATTTTCTTAAATTACCATTCATTTTAATTTTATGATACTCTTACATCTTGGTGATTGTACAAACTTGTGTTTCTGTTGCTTTGACTGGTGGATTGTCTTTCTTACTTTTCCATAACAATGGGGCAGGTAATGTGGACATTTTCCTTATATTTGGAAGCTGTTGCCATACTTCCTCAGCTGGTATTGTTGCAAAGGACTAGGAACATCGACAACCTGACAGGGCAATATGTTTTCCTTCTTGGGTAAATCATCTTAAGTTGTTTTGTCAGCTCAACACAATATTGTAAAATCTAATTATCTGATGTTCTTATACTGCTTTCTGTAGATTTTTTTTAAGATCCATATAAAAAGAAATTGTCAAAAGAGGTCTGTTGAGTTATTTTCTGGTATGTTCTTCACATAGTTCACGATATCATGGGTTTCTAATTGGAACATATTGTCAAATTAAACTAAGCTAATGTTACATTTTGAAACTTTTGGTTTTCTCACCATGTCATGGACTAATATTCAAATAACACATGCCCTTCTTGTTGCTTCTTTTTTTCCTTTTCTTTTTAATACACATTTATACAACAATTGGAAAATGGTAAATTTAGTTACCTTTAGGTATGTTCCCCATGTGCATGATATCATGGATTTCTGATTGGGGAAACATGGAAAAGGCCATTGCCCAATGTTGGCCCTAGCTATCTGTGGTCTTGGTGACTTGGGAAACATCATTTTTCACCTAAACAACTTTCTGGTGAAGATAGTACCACAGTGTGCCAACAAAACCATTTTCTAGGGAACACATTTGCATATCTATTCTGTTCTGCCATCTTTGTCATCATCATCATCATCATCCATGCCTTATCCCAAGTCCCAACCATATGGGGTTGGCTACATGAATCCTGTTTCGCCAATCCATTCTATTTAAAGCCATATCCACTGTTAAATTATTAGTGCTTAAATCATTTTTTGCTACTTCTACCCATGTTTTGTTGATTTACCCCTAGCTCTTCTAGCCCCTTCCACTGTTCTGCCATCTTTGTCTGTGTGAAAAATCAGCATCTTGACTCTTGACAAGGAAAAAACCTTCATCAGAGACAAAACTGTGTCATCACATACATGTTGAAAGTAGTAATATAAGTAAAATTGGACGAGCCTATTTTATTTTTTATAGGTCTTTTGTTACTGCTGGCTCATTATGAGGCCCATGATCTGATTTTTCCTTCCCATGTCCTTCTCTCTGTGCTATTTTCTTCTTTTAACACCAGATTTTATTTATTCGTCAATTGATTGTTAGGAATTATTTGACAAGAATATAGAATGAATTAAAATTTTAAAGTGTAGAGATGTTTAGAACTGACAATTTTCGAAATCAGGTATTGTCAGTGATGTTCCATCAACTTGCTCATTCCAAATATCAAGAATGTGCTCTAGATTATGTGCTTATGGCTTAGTTTGGAAGGAATACAAATACAAATATATACAAAATACTAGATTTTGCACTCTACATATTTGTTTTTGTACTCCTTCCAAACTAAGCCTATGCTACAAATGGAACTTACTGGAACAATGGCACAGAATAGTCTTTATCTGGTTTTAGCCTTCCAAGATATTTTTTTTCTCTTGCAAGACCAACCATAAAAGATGAAAGCCTTCCAAAACAGTTAAAGTTTAACCCTGTTGAGTTTCCGCCTCTTTTCTCTCTCCAGCCTTCAGATATCAACATCTCTCTTAGAGACTGGTATTGGAAAAACACTCGGAATAATCTCTGTTTTCTTGACCTTTGTTTCCTGTTATGAATCGGAACTAACAAGCCAGAAAGAAGAAAAGATGTTCAACATGAAAATTAGAGACTTTTTTTTATAGGTAACAGAAAGTTATCATCAAATAGACAATAATATACAGAAAGTGATACAACCATGGAGTGAGTACCCCTTAGAGCATGTGTAACAAACTAACAATTAAGTCCTAATGCAATCATTCCCTGCCCAACCCTTACCACAGTATCAGGTTAACATTTTTTTCCTTAAAACAGCTGAGCCCAAAAAACTGTTCCCTTACAACCCATTGCCTTGCTAGAGAGTCTGCCATTCCATTAGAGACTTTGATCTTAAAACAGGTTTCTAATAGGCTTCGATAGATGTGTTTTCCTCTCAACCGTCATCTTTAATCAAGATACTGGCATGCATAGTATATATTATATAACCTTTTCTGTAATTGGAAGCTTACTCATAATTCTTTATCTATTAGTACCGTATTGCTTGTTCTTGGTGCAATGGTAAAATCTCAGGCTAACAAGTGTGAGAACATGGTTTTGAGTCTAACAATGGCATTTTGTACAAAAAAAAAGAAGTTTAGTATTAGGTCCGTATCCAGTCTAGCCCTCCCAAGACCCTGGATAGTTAGGACCAATATTGTGTAATGTCCCTTTTTTTATTAGTAATTTATCCAACATCATCATTGGATAGTCTAGGCTTTCCTGCATTTTTAGGTTCCAGTCAGCCACATTTTGACTTCAGTTTTAGATATATGCAATAAAACTTGATCTTGATCAATGCAATCTGTTTGGTCCATTCTCCCCTACTAGATGATCTTGCAAACAGGTAGTTGATATCAATAAACAATTAATTCCTTTGTTTCTTTTAAAACGTCAAATTGCACACATGAAGCCTTTTCAAATTCAACATGGCATATAAAAGTGGGAAATGGAATTTTGCCTTGAAACTTTGGGTTTACTTGTGTCTTTGAGTAGTGTCATGCCAATTAAAAATAAAGTCTTCTTGCCAGGAAATTGCGTTGTTGTCAACCTTTATCTTGCACCTCTTTCCTGCAGTATGTGATAATACATACTTGTGCATTCACATTCATCTAGTTCTATCACTCTTTTTCTTGTTACATAGACTCTCCACTTAATAATTTGTGTTCTTATGCAGTGCATACCGGGCATTGTATATTCTCAATTGGATATATCGCTACTTTACTGAGCCACACTATGTACACTGGATAAGTAGGACTCTCTCTCTCTCTCTCTCTCTCTCGCTTGTGTTTGTGTATATGTGCATATGCATTCGATACATTTCAGTAGATGCCTGAGGTACATCAAACCAATGCACCAACCAAACTGCTACACTTCAAATTGTGTGCCATTCCAAGTGAAGCAGAGATGCTTGTATGGGACTGTAAGGAAATGATAATATATCCTTTCAGCTGAGTGCCTTGCTCGGAACTGTTTTGTAATTTTTCAGCCACTGTCATCATTGAGGCCCATCAATCATGTCAGAAAACTTTGAATACCTGCTTATGGATCAAAATCAATTTCCTCGTAATTTTCTAGCTGTCAAAGGGAAAGCTCTTGAGTGGATTATACCTGACTAATGCCACTGTTTTTGCATTGGTCCATTGAGGGAGTAACTCAGTACCTGGGAAGATTAGAAATCAGAAGTGCATATCGCATGTCAAGTCATTTATTTATTTTTATTTTTTATTTATTTTTCTGCATTCCTACTTTTTGGCTACTCTACTGTCAGCTTGGATATCTGGGCTTGTTCAAACATTATTGTACGCAGATTTCTTCTATTATTACTTCCAAAGGTAATAACCCCATTCTACTCAGCATTGTATTTAATGTACACTAATGCTTGCATAGGGATGTAAATTATACTCTTAATTTTGTGATTTGCAGCTGGAAGAACAATGAAAAGCTCCATTTACCAGCATGAGTTCTTGAAGGTCCAGTGCAGGTTCTATGCATTTGTATTTGTTTTGGTCAGGTGCTCGAGTCTTTTCATTTCTTTTATCCTCCTTTTTGTCCATGTAGGTGCTTTGTTGGATTGTCAAGCAAAAGGCAAGTTTTTTCAATTTTCTATTGCAAGGAGGATTGAGGATTTACAGCTAGTGTGTCATATTATTGCTAACATGGAAAAAGCATGTAGTCTCTAGAGTGCAACATGTTTTATGTAAAAACCAGGGATCACAGTGCATATTCTTTTCTGGATTTCCATCTTTGACAAATATTTTTTATATCACAAATCAGCCTACAGCATAATCTTTGATGTACTCAAATTCTTCTGTTTTCAATTGTCTCTCATTTAAGTGATATTTATTAAGAAAATGGAAGCACAAGCTGGTGCAGGCAGTTGATGGGTTTACCCTTAATTGAGGGAATTCAGATAAGCTCTCCCGAATTCTAATCAGCCTCGACTGAAGTATCCTAGTTGTTTCACCACTCAAAACAGCTTCTGCTACCACTTCGTAATAACTGATCACTAAGAATGTATTTGCACTGGCACATAATTTGGTGATCCAATTACAATGCTTTTTTGTTGATTTCTGGTTTCTACTGGGAACCAACAGATCAAAAAGTGATTGCTATTCTCTTTTCTCTTATCGATCAAACGATTATGGTTGATCTCTGTAAAATCATCAAAATTTGCCCACCGCAAATTTACTTCATTTTTCACACTTTTTCACAATAATTTAAAAGGTAGGTCATGAAATAAACAGGTTAAAACTTTTGATTGGGCAACCTCGTAAGGACAGACATATCTGGGGATTGAATGATAGAAGGTGAAATGAATTAAAACATATTTAAAAGCAAAATCTTTTGCACGTATGGAACCACATTCATGAACAATTGCAATTGTCTTGCATCCATCAACAAATTCCTCTAAATGGGATCTTGTAGCTACACAGTTTTCACCCAAGACTCAGTTTGGAAGGAGTACAAATACAAATGTATAGTTATGTACTGCACAAATATATACAAAATAATAAAAATTACAAAATACAAGGTTTTGCATTCTATAAATTTGTATTTGTACTCCTTTGGAAAGAGTGTAAATGCTGGTTTGGTGTATAACTGTATATATGTTTTCTGGTTCAATTTTGCTGGTCTTTGATAAGAATGCATTTATGTAAACTGAGTTTTTACAAATTTGAAGGCATATTTGCATCCAAAATGAGAGCAAAATGAATGCAAACTTTGCACTTAAAGTTGGCCAATATTTAAAAAAAAAAATCGAATCTAGGAACTTCTGTTTGCACCCATTACAACTAAAACTTGTTTGTTGAGGAAGAGAATAAATTTATTTGCCAAATTAAACCAACTTTACATTTGCATGGTATATTTGTATTTGCACTCTATTTACTCTTCTTAAATGAAGCCCTAAGGAGGGCATCACAAATCATAATGAATAAATGTTTAGATCATTATTCACAAATCTGAAGGTTAATCTCAATAAAAGTGTAGTAGCTGGGGTAAATATGGGGCAGGAGGAGTTGGAGTTGTGGGCAAGGGAACTCAGATGTGTGTCCAGTGATTGGCCTATGAAGTACGTAGGACTCCCTTTAGGTGCAAACCCTAGCTCTGTGACCTTCTAGAGCCCGGTAGTAGAGAGATTTGAGAAGAAGTTAACGGCTTGGAAGAGGAACTATATTTCTTTGGGAGTTAAGATAACCTTAATCAAATCCACCTTAGCTAACACTTTGTTCTATTACCTATCGGTGTTTAGTGTACCTCAGGTGATTGTTAAGAAGTTGGAGAAAATTATGCGGGTTTTCTTGTGGGAACCAAGATAAACAAAGAAGGATCACCTAATCAGATGGGAAATAGTTTGTAGACGGGAGGATGGAGGGATGGGGTTAGGAAGGCTGAAAAAAAAGAACCAGGCTCTTCTAGGGAAGTGGTTGTGGAGATTTCCGAGAGAATCAAATAGGTTATGGCATAAAGTGATCACTAGTATTCATGGGCTCTCTCTGAACGGGTGGGATGCCGAAACTTCTAGTAGGGCCTCTTGCTTTTCACCCTGGAGAGCAATTCAGAAATGCCTTCCATCCTTTCTCAATTACATCATATTCGATTTTAATTCAGGTAACAAGATCAAGTTCTGGGAGGATCTTTGGGTGGGTGAAGTCCCTTCAAAGGTTTATTTCCCTTCTTTGTTCACCCTTTCTGCTCTCTAGGGTAAGCCAATTTCTGAGTTTCTACTCCCCTCTCCCTCGGCTAACGGGCTTGGGTGGAATCTAGGTTTTCGTAGAAATGTGAGGAACACTGAGTTAGGCCTTCTTTCAAATCTTCTACGCATTCTTGAAGGGGTTTTCCCAGACCTAAGTAAACAAGATGATAGAATTTGAACTCTACATCCTTCTGGGGTTTTCAATTGTGTTTTTTTCAAATCGTTGTCTGTGCCTTCTCAACCAAATACTCCATTTCCGGTCAAAGAGATTTGGTGTCATCCGGTTCCCCCCAAAGTGAGTGCTTTTTGTTGGGAGGTCTTCCATGGTGCAATCAACACTTGTTATATTTTACAGAGGAAGAGACCTGGATGGTGTCTCTCACCTAATTGGTGTTGCTTGTGTGAATCCAATGGTGAATCTGCTCTTCACTTGTTCATTTCCTGTCCTTTTGCTTGTGGTATTTGGGATCGGTTATTTTCTCTTTTTGGGTGCAGGTGGAATACTCTGGACAGATTGGATAGGTTGTCCGATAGATCCACTTTCAGCTGGTCAAAAAAGGAGGGGAAGACTGATGTGGAGGTGCACAAGAGCGGCAATAATATGGACCCTATGGGAGGAAAGAAATAAGCGTATATTTGAGGAAAAGAAAAGAAGCAAGGAAGCATTAATTGAAGGGATCATGCAAAAGTGGCCTTCTGGATAAAGACTTTGGAGTTGTTCTCAGATTTCTCTATTGATGATATATTAAGGAACTGGAGAACAATTGCAGCCTCAATTTCAGCTAAGCGGAGGACACTAAAGGAAATGGGAACCCCCAGAGGTAGGTTTCCTGAAATTAAATTTTGATGGAAGTAGTTTTGGGAACCCAGGGCCCTCTGGAATTGGAGGGGTTCTAAAGAATGAAAGCATAATGATTTTGGGAATGTACTCAAGTCCCATTGGGGTGTGTGACTCTGTAACAGCAGAATTGAAGGCAGTACTTTATGGGATGCAGAAATCTTTGGAAATGGGGTTTTGGAAGCTAATAGTTGAAGGCAACTCCAAAATAGTAATAAGTTGGTTTAAGCAGAACGAGAAGATTCCTTGGTTTTTCAGAAACAATTTCAAACAGTTTAATAGGTTCTCGGGGGATATGCAGCTGATATTTCAATGGGCTCCTAGGTCGGCAAATGGCTTAGCTGCAAAGCAAGGGGTAAACAAAGCAAAGTGCTTATGGGGCTCAATTGTGAGACTCATCATCAATTTGTCTATGTTTTCTATTGTTGGTAGCCAAGGCTGCCCATGTTTTTGTATTATCTTTTTTCTCCAAGTAATGAAATCTACTTTGATTACTGATCAAAAAAAACAAAAACTAAATATATTCAATCAAAGAATTCTTAATCCTATAACAAAAGAGCAAGGCTAGCCCACTGTCTAACCAAGGACAAACTTTCTCAAAGACCCCAAGTTCCCCAACTATGTCGAAGATCAAAAAGGCAAAAACAAATTTACTTGTTTTCAATAAATAGAAACAAATTCACTCTTAGGGCTTGTTCCTGAGAGGAATCTTATAACTTCAAGAGAAAAATGAGTATTCATTTCCCTCGTCTCTTATTTCTTAAAGAAGATTAAGCTTTATTCATTTGTAACAGTGCAACTTATCTGAATAAATGTACTTACCCATATTCATTTTATTTTCAGGATTCCCAAGTAAATAAAATGACATTTTTACCCATAAAAAGTAACTATTAAAATGAGTAAAATGGTCCCATCATGTTTTGTAAAAATTTCTTTTAACTAGGAAAGTTACTGAACAACCTAGGAGATGAGTAAGTTTTAAGGGTAATTTTAATGTGGAGTCCATCGCTTAATGCAAAAAAAAAAAAAAAACATAAGAAAGTTGGTCAATGGGAAAAATTTACCCATTGCCAAACTTTCCCATGCATATTTACATGCAATCGGGGCCTTAGAACTTTTCCAATAATACTCCAAAACACAAACAAAAATTCTAGTATATGAGATTAAAATGAATATTTGACCAATTTTAGAATTCAAAACAACATTATTTGCATTCAAAGTTCAAAAGAAAGAAAAGTTCACTGTTCATCAATACCAATATACCTCTTTATAATAATTGCACATTTGCACTTTCAAATGTCAGACGTCAAAGCAATCGAACAAACCCTTCAAAGGCAGGCTTTAGATGAAACTATGATATTTCAACTTTCAATAGTATTAGTTTCAATTTGAATTATGTTCATGAATTCTACAAGAAACTGATCTGCTAGTTACATTAGTATTGCAATCTCATCCACAGCACAGATCACATGAACATTTTCCTGCTCCATATGTAGGTTTTAATGGAGCCAAAATATTATCCTCTTCTATTAAACAACCGTCAATTGTCATTGGCTTTTCTGCTTGACCCAATAAACCATAAAAGCAAGAGAAATTGGGTTTGTGAGCTATAAAATAAAAACACAAAAATAGTTTTAAGTATTATGTTTATATCCAATACTATTCAAATCCAGCAAAAAAAGGACCATCAATGTCCGTAGGACATAACCTGTTTTAAAAGCCGGATGAAGATACCATTATCATTTGATTTCTCAAGCCCAAGATCGGATCAACCATATTTCTTTTCTTTACATTTAAGTCTTAGTACATGGAACAAAAATCAAATGCTTAGCCTAAGGGCCTCCACAACCACCTCCAGTCTGGTGCAGCATTGCGTCAATTTCATCACCATCCTCCATTTCAAGCTGCAATCCCCCAAGTCAATAAAAACCAATCACTAAATTGCAGACAATGATAGCCAAAATTCATGTAAGGATGATCAGCCTATCCAATAATATGGACTGCATACTCAATAAAAAGCAATAGCAATTAGAGTGACACATTAATGGAGATGAAAGCCACCAATGAGAAACATAGATGTACCATTTCCTTGAAAAGTGTGCAATACAATGATGCAAAAGAATGTCCCAGAACAAGGTAACATGATCAACCAATCCAATGATGTTTGGTGCACATTACCCAAGTAGCTAGAAGGTTCAGAATGTGGAAAAAACACGAGGTTCAATTTTTTTTGATAAATGAACATGGCGTTCACATTTGAAAAAGCACTGAACAGGCCCACGATAACACCAGAGGACAGGAAAGAGAACAATGTGGGATAATTCTTATTAATGAACATTCAATGTAACTTTAAGGAGGCCAAGAACAGAGGTTCCTGGAGTGGGAGTTTCTCCGTTGAGGCCTTGGTGCCCAGAAGTGGGAGCAGACATGGTGGATTGTCAAAGTAAAAAAGTGCTAGAGAATGTGCATGCTGTATCCTTTTTATAATTTTGAGTGTATCAAAGGCACCATATGGCATCACCCGTAATTAAGTATTTTAGTTATTATGTACTTCAAATATTTTGTTTACTTTCAAAAACTAACTATTCACTATGACATGGACGGGGGAACAAAGTAGGCATTGGGAATAAGGTAGCACGCATTTGACATTTGACAATGCACGTTGAGAATGACAATGTGCATGTCTGAGAGGTGGTTTTGAAGGGTTATCAAGCACGCCTGCTCCAGAATAGGGTACTTTAAAACACAGAATAGGGTTCATTAGTTACATAAGACAGTGAGGACTGAAGAGTCATTAGACATACAACTACAAGGAAAGAGGAAATAGTGGATTTGCATAACAAATGAACTGCTGTTCTGAGTAGGACCAACTTTGTCTTTTAGGACAACTCCAGTTACTAAAGTCAATAAAATAGAGCCACTTTTCCTTGAAGTTTGCATGCCTATCCGCATGTGCATATGTGTGCATGTTGCATGGACACTGACATGGGAATTGAAATCTGATGTTTGTCCAAGTTCACTTGAAAATATGAGAAAATATGAACTCATTGACATCTATGAAAAAGTATATACTATTAAAATAGCTCATATTTTTAAATTCTAAAATTAAATACCTGCAGAAAAAATGTTGCCTTTGCTAGTAGGTAATATTTGATTGAAAAATGACATTCATCTTTTATAGTTTGATGTTCATTTATGTCAAATAAGCTAGGAGATAAAAAAAAGGAAATGCTACACAAAGTGCCCTCAAGAATCCATGGCATGTCAGACTATGACACATCCATGTTGGAGACATCATCCATTAAGGAGAGTCCATGCAATACTGGAGAGAGAGAGAGAGAAAGAGTTACTTCATCTGGCGTCTGCTCTCCACGAAGGCGCCGGCCATCAAACAAGAATGCAATGGAGTTGAGATCAACCGATTGTCGATCACAATATGCATTCATGAGCTTCCGAAGTTGGGTGCTACGTTTAATCCTGAAAAATACTTCATTCCCATCCTAAAAATCAAACAATAACAGCAAAACAGAAAACAATGAGAGCAGCTTAATAGTTGAAGTGTTCAATGCTAAAGGAGGATATAGATTTCAGTATATATAAATAAATACCGGGTAGAAGTACATCCCATTAAAGGTGGTGTTTGGAAAATCTTTTCAGTACATAGGGGTGTTCAAATTCAGTTGTCAAACCGAAAACCGAACCGAATAAATCAATTCGGTTTGGTTATTTTGGTTTTTAGTTCGGTTCGGTTTTAAAATTTTAGAAGTTTTGATTTTCAGTTTCCAGTTTGGTTTGAGAAAAAAATCAACCAAATCAAACCAAAAACTGAATTAACCAAAATAAATACATATATTTATATTCTAATTATAAATATTCATATTAATATTAACATTAGTATTTATATTAATAATAATATATAATACGTATTTTAATTATAAATATTGATATATGTTAATAATAATTATTAATATAAATATAAAATACATTTTGATTTTAACTAACCAAATTAACCAAACCAAACCGAACCGACCGAATGAACACCCCTCTCAATACATCTGTCGGTCTGCAGAAAGCTCAAAAGACCAAAAATGGTCTTCTCCGCTTGGTATCATGTAGACTGAAAGACCAAAGACAGTGCACAGAAGACCAAAAAAGCTGAAAATCAGGAAGCTTCAAATGAAACTTTTGGTCTTTCCTATTTTGAATATAGCCTTCCCAGCTGTTTTTAACAGAACGGTAGACCATGATACGAATCAAGCATCCTGGACAGTAGACCCTCAGATTTTTTTTCCTAGACAAATGGGCCACATAATGGGGGTAGTCCTCCCCAAAACCGTCCAACCCTGGTTAAGGCAGGATTCAACCCTATGTCTCCACTAGGACCAAGCTATATAATAGGAGAATGAATCCAAACACAGATAAAAGGGGCACCATCATATACATTGATGAGAATATTGTTTAGAGAATAACAACATATTCAGGGACCTACTTAACAGCTCAAGGCTTTAGGTTGAATGTTCCTTGAGATGGTAGTGTTAGAGAATCAAAACCTATTCATAGACTGTTCAATCTACAAGCTTAAGCTATTAAGTGAGGTTCCTGAATAGGTTTTTATTCTCTAACAAATACAATTACCACTGCTGCAGTAAAGTTTTTTTTTTATTTTGAGTTTGGCAAGATAAAGGTTCCTGGAAAGTGTCCCAGAGACAGTAAATTAAGCAATTAGCTAATTAACTAGCCCATTATATTTCATCAGAACAAACTGTTAAGCACCACTAGACCCCTTTTCTTTATCAATTGGTAACTGACCATCACAAGAAAATACACAAAAAAAAACTTTTCTGGACAATAACAGGCATCATTTTTTTATGTCAGTATACAAAAGGGTTCAGCACCACTAGACCCCTTTTGTATGTGCATCAGTGCATATGCATGCGAACATATATTTTGGGAGGAAAATAGGCGGTTAAATCTGCAACTAAACTAAAAATGAAGGCATAAAACAAATGTATGCAAGGCTACGCCATTCAACACGAGTTTGTGTAGTGTCAATTTGATAACCAGAAAATATGCAATCTACATCATGAATGCATTGATGTTCATATAGCATATCTATACATACACTGATCAAAACAATCCTTAAGGGGCTCAAATTCTTATGCACCTACCATCTGGCCTACAAAGCTTTGTAGAATCCATCTACTTGGAAAAGCCAACATCACATAGTTCATATCCCTTCATTTTGATGCTCAAAACATGTGAAGCAAAGGTCACAGTTGACCATAAATACGGGACAAAAAGGTTTTGTGCACAAAATAGGAATCAATCAAAAGAATATCCTAATAAGATAGGTGTTTTAAAAGCGCAAGGGGCAATTTGCACCCAGCACACAAGGCAAGGGTGCATGGCCTTTTTGAAGCAAGGCACAAAAATACAAAAAATAAATAAATAAATAAAGCCAGAATTTTCAAAAAATGCCAAAATTTCAAAAAAAAACGCAAAAAAAAATCAAAAGGTATTAAACATAATATTAATAAAAAATATAAACTTAAATTTTAAAATAAATGTTTTAAAAAACTATTATCTAAAATTTAAATACATAAGCACAACATGTAAAGTGCATTCAAACAAAAATTTAAAAATAAAATCAAGCATATAAAACATTTTCAAGCATGTAAAGCTTATGATCTCTTATTTCCTCAATTGCATTACTTCAAATAGCTCATGTGATGTAAAACATCTTGAGTTCTTGATTCTATGAGTCGCCTTTGTACCAAGCCCCTCGAGGCAATCCCAAACAAATCCATGTTAGGGTCTTAAATTCTTAATCCTTACAAAAAAAAATGATTTTATACTATTAATTTTCTTTTAAAATGATATTTTACTAGGATGAATGAATGAACAACATTAGAAAAATAGGGGCTTTGGGCTGAGGTGCACACCTCAGCTGTTAGGTTCAAAAAATAACAGAATGCAAAAATATTAATAAAAAGGCATACACCTGGGCTGAGGCGCAAGGCACACCAGGCACACACCTTTTGAAAGGTATGTGCCTCGCCTAAGCACCTAGGTGCGCCTCAGGCGCACCTTTTAAATCACTGAATAAGACTACAAGCATGGCTTCAGAGCTAATTAACCATAACAATGTGACAAAAGAAACCTGTAAAGTTCAAGCTGACCATAGGTTTGCAAAAGTAGAAGAGATCAAGGATCTTGTAATAAATGTGAGTGTAGCCTCCTTGGGTGGCATTTGGTATCGCTGAACAGAACCAAACGCTGAAAATATTGCTTTTTCAGCAATCGGTGATCATTCAGTTGCACCTCCGAACATACCCTCCGAATGCTGAAAACACCTCCAAAAATTTCAGAGGTAACAGACTAAATTTGTTTCCCACCGATGTGTGATGGAGAGCAAATAGGAATATTGGTCCGAGCTTGCACATGGTCACAACCTAGATGAAGCATCTTGAATAGGGGACGTGGCGGCTCTGTTTCTGCAATAGAATGCACAAGGGGCAGCAACCTGAAGAAAGGTGGTGCCAAAAGCCCAAAAACATTGAGCTGTTAACCTGCTCACTGGCAATAGAGGAGGAGAAAGAGGGCACTGGGCACAGTAGTGCTCACTAAAAACAGAGGAGAGAGAGGACATGGTCATGAAAAAATGAAAGAATAAGAAGAAAGGGGGAGAAAGAGATAGAAAGAGAGGGCACCAGCAACAGAGTTCAAATGTCTGTTCACTGGCAACAGAGGAGAGAGAGGGATCAAACGTGAAGAAGGGGAGAGAGAGAGAGAGAGAGAGAGAGAGATTGGGCAGAACCATGGAATACTTACCATCACAGATCGCTGTTCAGTCATGGTGCAAGAGGTTGAAGACAACCTCTAATTTGTTTAGTTTTATTTTTTATAATATTAATATTATTAACATTTTATAAATATTATTTTATAATATTATTATTTTGATAATTTTAATCTTATAATTAATATTGTGAATCTTATTTATTATTTTTAATTTTCTAATTTTAGTATTTCTTAATATTTAACATTTTTATTATTTTATAATTTTATAATATATAAAATTTTAATAATTTTTGTCATAAGTGAGAATTTGAGGGGTAAATTTGTAAAATGCACATTTTTCAGATGTTAGATCATTCAAATTGTCGAATATCTTAGTCACATTCAGATATCTACAAAAGTAGAAGAGCAAATTTTCTTCGGAATGCTTTCAAGGCTTTTTTGGAGATTTTTTCACTTTTCAGACTTCAGAGTTCAGATTTACCAAACGCCACCTTAGAACTCAAACGAAAAAATGGAAGCACAGCAGAAAGCAGTAGATTTCTGTCATACTGCCCAATGATATCTTTACCTAAGACCACTAATATTAAGTAGACTTTGGTCTATGATGCAGTAAAGGGTAATGAAACCTATTGTTTGTCATCTTTAATAAATAAAGAAATAACGAACTTTCAATTTCGATTTTGATAACTCTCTCTTACCCAGTTAGCAGCGGGAAGTTTTGCAACTATCCTACCAAAGCATGCTATAAATAGAAAGCTAGCCACCATCTATAAGATATGCATAATAGAAATCTCAAGTGGGAGAATAGCAGGGGCCATCCTGCATCCTTAATAATAGAATGACAATTTTCTAACTAGAAACCATCAACAACAATAGGCTAGTAAACCGAATTATGTAAACAGAAAAGAGAAATAATTACTAAAAAGCAGGACCAGCACAAAAAAATGAAAATTTAAAAAAAAAAACAGTGTGGAAAGGATGGTTGATATCTTCAGAAATTTGAAATTAAGCCAACATGCCTAACAAATTTGAATCAATAATCAAGTAGTCATACTCTTATTGAAAAAAAAAACTAATACTCTTAGAAAGGTAACCCTTGTTTACTATATGAAAACATGCCTTCCCTTCAATGAACATTCCTTTGATATTGAATATTTCCTTTCAACGCATCCAAAATCAATAACTAAAAACTATGAAATTGTATGGAGTCCATAATCCACACTGTAACTCCAAACCCAACTAGAAAAACAGCCAGACCCAAATAGGAAGGTGGAACAGCAATGCATTGATAGGGCACGTATATGATAAGTTGCTAACTAGAGCTAGCACCCACCACCAAGAGCTAGGAGCCAAGGGCACCAAGGTATCATACGATACAAACATGCAAATATGCAGATTTCTTCCTCCAGTCACTGAGCAAGAACAACAGCAAGGTTTAATGTTTCAGAGGCAATGCAAACTCCAAACCGAGAACCACTAATTAATTCCTCGCTTCCCTCCAAACCCCAATCACAACTTCAACGTTAAAAACCTAAACAAAGAAAACATCATACACGTTTCAACATGAAAACTGATCCAACCATAAACATTGATCTACACGAACATACAACCAAACAATCAATTATCAAATCAACCGACCCAGAAACAATAATCAGCAATTATGATAAAGGGTACCCAAAATACAAGAAAAAATTAAAAAAAATAAAAAAAAAAACTTATATAATAACAACAAATTATTTTTAAAACCCTAAAAAAATGGGGAAAAAACAACTGAAGAATGGGAGAGTATTCTTCACCTGGCCCTTGACCTTGAGATTGATGTGAGCCGACTGGTCCGTCGGCTTCTTATCCTCGTCCTGAGATGGGGCTGCAGACATTTTCGGACCAGAAAAGTAGGGTTTTTGCTTCTGCAAGTCGAACAGCAGACAAGGGGAAGAAGAGCCACGAGTCTTTAAATAATGAAACCCTCCTCGTTGTATACGTCAACCAACCCAAGTAAAACCCTTAATTAAAATAGGATTTCGAATCCGGGAATCGGAAGGAAAATGGCAGGATCAGGAATACTTGATTCGCCAGAAAAGCTGTTTGGTTTTCATTTCCATGGTGGAAGCAAAAAAGGACGGCTGTAATTGGTTAGTTTGGAATCTGACGGCTGGGAATTTTGAAACGGTGGGTATCTTGTGGATGGAATAGGCTTAGAAGTCATTTTCATGCTTTTTCTTTTGACTTTCTACGACTTGTATAGTTGTACCTTTGAAAGCAATTCTACCTTGTGGAGTTATGAAAAGACATTTTAACCCCACTTTTTTTTTTTCATTTCAGTTATAAGTGCAACTTGGGCCTTGTTGGATCCGGCTGATGTCACCCAACTCAATCCTCAACCAGGTGAACTTTAACCTGGCCTAACTAAAACCAATTTGAATTCCAAATAAATAAATAAAACCAAGTTGGGTTGAACTTGATTTCTGACCACCTGGTTTTTTAAAAACCCTAACCCAAACGAGCCCAATTTTGGGTTGAGTCAGTTGGGTTTCCAATGGGGCCACACCTTGTTGCACCCAACAGATTTTTGTGATAACAAAGATTGGTTTCTTTGTCTTTTCACCATTGGGAATGTGCCCTAATCACTTCCTTCTTGGAGAGTGATTTTGATTTCTTAAAAAGTGTTCTGAATTTTTATTTGCTTTTTTAAGGGTTGGATTCATCCTTATCCACATAGAGTATGGGTCTTTGTTTACTACAAACCATAAGAATGGATCTCCTGTCCAAATAGCATCACATGTGCAAGTGGGGGGCATGGTATTCTTTGAATGAATATGACAATTGATAACTTCCTCACGGCTCTAACTAGGCCTACCCCTTTTAATATTATATTATTATATAAATATACACGTAAATGTGTATATATATAAATATATATCATACATACATACATATACATATATACCGGCATATGCTACAAAAGCACAATACACAATTGGCTATGTAACTCAATCATAAATTAACACATCAACAATTCATACAGTTAATAGATGTATCTGCAACTTATGTGTTTATTCATGATTGGGTTACATAGCTTGTTGTACATGTCTGGCTTGAGTTGAGATCTGCTCCCCACAAAATACACTCCAATATGCTTCTAATATGATCTGACATCACACAACTCACCATGAGAATGGGACCCACCATGTATGAGACATGCAATCTCATCATGTTGGAAAATATTTTGTGGGCATTAAATTTGGACTCATGTTATTTATAGCACATCTTGTGCATATTCTTAGCAAATTCATAGCTATGTTTGGTTTGATAGAAATAAGAGAGAAACCAAAAGTTGAGAGAAAATTGTTAACAAATTTTGTACATCAAAAACATAAATAGAAAGGCCATGTTTCATACTTGTTTGTTGTCATTGATGAGATCATACTTTTGAAACGGCAATCATGTTTGAGTTGTGGGGCTATATAGATCATGGTGTAAGCTGCATAGGTAGCGCCTTGTTTAGTAGCATATCCAAAATAGACTCCTACCTGTATTGGAAAATGGGGTGCTCACTTTAAGGCTATGTTTGGTTTGGAAAAAGGTTTCCCTACCTTTTCCTTCCTTTCCCTGCATTTTCCTTCAAATCAAACATAGCCTAAATGGAATTTGGATCTGCTAAACTGCTCCTCACGGCCACATCCCATTATGTATTGGGAACATCTCCCCATGAATAATAAATACAAGTATGGGGGATGTTCCCCATGTGCGGCTAGGACATGCTACGAGGTCAGTGTGAGGAGCACTCTTGAAATGGCACAATGTTCTGTATGTATGATGCATTTGAAAGGAGTACAGCTATTGCTAAATGTGATTTGTAAATCATACAATTCATTAGCATTGCTCATATAAGATTATGTTTGGTTTGAAGGAAAAGGTAAGGAAAGGAAGGGAAAGACAAGGAAACCAATATAAGGTTTGTAAACGTTTCCCTACCTTTCCCTACATTTTCCTTCAAACCAAACAAAATCTAAAAGAAAAGAAGTAAGAAAAATCCATAAATGAAAGTTCATTGCCATGGTAATCAACTACTTTTGCTGACCTGTAAGTGCATGTGCTATGCATATGTGCAAGTTAGTATTAACCATGTATGGTATATGATATTTGGCTTGAAGTTTTTACAATTTGCATAGAACCCAAGGTAGTATTAATTTGTTGAATGAATGGGATATAAATTCCCCCAAATTTGATCTTACTGCATAGTAATAAAGACTAAGAACCCCTTAGCTATCTTGTTGGAGTAATGGACTAAATAAGTAGATATGGACCTATCCTTCGGCATTTTGTTATATACAAAGTCAAAGTAGCTGCTCTCAAACATGTTTTCATGCTTCTTAGCATAAGGTTTTTACCATTACACTTTAGGAAAAAAATATTTAATTAATGGACAAATATTTACAATGTGATTTTAGACAATTAATATATTTGAAAGGATAAAATATTCGTGGTGGATTTTTCGGTTATACCATGTCAATTATTTTTGTTGATCATTAATAGTGATAATTAATATGTATGGTGATGAATTGACATGGACACTCAAATTAAGTGTCTACTTAAAAAAAAAAAAATATTTATAGATTAGGAGTGAAAAGACTACAAATACAATTATGTATAATACAAATTCATACAAAATAATATAAAATACAAGGCTTTGCACTATACATATTTATATTTGTACTCCTTCTGAACTGAGGCTAAAGAATAGAGCTAGATACAAATAATGTAGCGGATGAGTAGTTTTTTTTTTTCAAAGATGCATTTCAGTCTTGCACTACAAGGACTATGGGTAAGCAAATGGGTAATTTCTATCTAGAACCAATCAAGAACTGGCCTTACCCATTATTAGGTAGGGTCTATTCCAAATTATTGGGACTACCCCCCCCCCCTAGAGAGCTAACATTGGTTGGCCTTGGTAGAATCGGCTTTGGTTGACCTTGATGGAACTGAACTTGACTTGAAATAAAATCCCAAAATACTTTAAGAGTGTGAAGATTTGAATCCAAGCACTCATGCTTACAAAAATTATGGTCTTATTTGACCATTAAGTTACTTTAGTGATTTGTTCATTTTTCTTCAATTTGGTATTGGAATGTGTATAATAAATAATGTAAAAGGCAATACTTACAAAATTTAAATTATAATGATAGGTTTGAACTATATATATTAATATATTATGATAATATTCATATTAAATTACCCAATTTAATCAATGAAGGAAATATAAGTTTGAACAATGTCTATTATTATATATTTTTTGGGTGGGTGTAAAGAAAGAAAAGTTCCACAGGTATACCTTGGAATTGACCATTGAAATGCCAAGGCCAAAATTGGTATTGGAACCAATATTGACAATTGACAAGGTGGGTTATAGGTTTTGCATTGGAACTAAATCGAAACTAACCCATGCTTAGCCCTAATAAGGCCCATAATTATTTAATACATGAGAACAACTACAAGTTATTGGTTATGCTTTTGGATTTATCAATGCATCTTTTGCCTTAATTATTTAATGAATAGTGTATTTCTTAGATTAATTCATACTTATGTCTGTTGGTCATGACACTTCTAGTTTTCATAAAAAAATTGTAACTAAATGAATGTGACATCTTAGGAGTTGATATTGTACTTATTGACTTTACCAATAGGGTTGTAATCATATCAATTTGGGTTGGATATGGCAAAATCTGGCTATCATCTGATTATGGAAAGCTTGCATATGAATCCAATCCAAAATCTGATCGGATTTAAAGACTTTGGATTAGAATTTGCATCCTAATGGGCTTGGATTGGATTTAGATTTAATCTGACTCCACTTTAATTTTTGTTAAATACAAAAAATAAAAAAAATAATTATTTCTCAACTTTTATATATAATAAATTAATATAAAAATATATATTAAATTTATTATATATATTCATATATAATATAATGTATAAAAACATATTTTTATAATTTTAAATATAATTATATAAAATTTATATATTAAAATCAATAAATATTATATTATAACCGGATTCAGATTTTAGTTGGTTTAAATGGAGTCAATTTCGATCTGACTAATTAATCCAATGTAGAATAAAAGATCAAACTTGATCCACTTACATAAATATATCATCTGAATCCAACGTAATTGAATCAAATGTTTTTGAGTATCATTGACAGGCCTATTTATCAATAAGATATTATGAGAATCCACCAGTGAAAATAATGCACAATACCTTATAATAATGTCAAGACTTAGACTACTTGTAGCGCATGTTTTATAGCCTAGAAGAAAATTTCTTCCACCCTTCATGTAACGAAGTAATGTAAAGGGTCATAATTTTTAGTCTCAAATGAACTTAGAAGGGTTTATTTGATGTTGTGTTCTAATGCTCGAAGCATGGTACATAAACTATTAGGGCATTGGACTCACACAAGTCCAATGTTTTCATGTCCCAATTTTAACATTTCTGCAATTTGTTTATAATGTGCCAATTACACTTTGATGTCACTAGAAAACACTTTTTGTAATGTTTGAAAAATTATGGCTTCAAAATGAAACCTATTTTTTATGTAGGTTAAGCATTTTTGAGCTTGGCTTAGGTTCAATACTATAGGCTTTGCCTAGCCTAGATATTATAACATGACACATAATATATATTATAATAATTTATACTATACAAAGTAAAACATAAATTTTTACATACATATGTTATATAATATAAATAGATAAAATAACGTAAAGGCTGAAAATAATCATAAAGCAGTCAAGAATTTTTTTCTTTTTTCTGAATTTTTTATTTTTTATTCAATGTCATTTTTGAAACAACCAATGAGATGCACTTTCCAATAACCTAAATAATCACTTCTCCTAAAATTTTTCCTATACTACCTCCCCCACTTTCTCCAAAATTATCTCTAATTTCTATTTATCTTCTAAATTATCGCTAATTTCTATTTATCTCCAAAATTATCTCTAATTTAGTAGAAAGTTTCTCTCCTAAGTTATCTCTAATTCCTATTTATCCTCTCCCCTACTTTTTATCTATATCTATCTAAAGAAAGTTTGGATTAAAAAATTTAAGAATTATTTAAATATTCTAACAAAATTATATAATAACTTTAAAATATTTATTAAAAACACAAAAAAATAATTTTATATTTTTACAAAATATGTCACGAAATTATGTACTAACAATTTAATCTATGATGTTTTTTCTGGATTATCAATTTAAATGTTTTTTAAATATTTAATAATATTTTACAAAATTAATAATGAAATTATGTAATAATAGTATAAATTATGATTTTATGGATAATTAAATTCAATAAATAATTAATATTTTAAAATTTAAACATTTTACATATTATTTAAGTATTTAAATTACAAAATATTTGACATAACTAGATCTTAAATAGTTAAAATATAGAAATTATGTAATAAATTTAAAAAAATCTGACATGTAGAAAAATAATTATAACATAATATTGTAAACAACTAATTTCACTTATATCAAGTAATAATTCAAGAAAATAACTTTCAAAAAATTAATATTTATTAATAATAATTTTAAACTCTTAATCAGTATTTATTATATAATTATATATTAAAACTAATTTTTATTTATTGTTTTCGTAATAGATGTATTTTGAATGATTATGTATAAATTTATTTTGTTTTATTATTTAATAGAAAATTTCAATAGTTATTGGAGATTAAACTACTATTATTGAAAATTTTAAATTTAATTTATTGTACTTATTGTTTTTATTGTATTTTTGTTATAACTTATTGATTAATTAATATTTATTAGAGATTAAACTATTATTTGAGATTATACCATTTATTGACTAAGTTAATATATTTTTAGTACTTATTGTATTTTTCATTACCAATATATTTTCAATAATTGTGTATTTTTTATATAAATTTTCAATAATTATTGGAGATTAAACTATTGTTATTTATCGGAGATAAGACTATTAATTTAGCTAAAATGGGTCGATTTTCACAAAAGGTCAGTCGGTTCAAAATATTTAAACTTAAAAATTTAATTTAATTTTAAAAATTATAGTGGAATTATTGAACAATAAATTTAAAAATTAGATTTATGAAATAAAATATTTTAGACTAAGAAATATGAGAAATTTCTCACTTTTCATTAAAAATTATATTTTAAATATAAAATATTAATAATGAAATTATGTATATAGTATAAATTATGATTTTATGTATAATTAAATTCAATAAATAATTAACATTTTAAAATTTAAACATTTTACATATTATTTAAGTATTTAAATAACAAAATATTTAACATAACTAGATTTTAAATAGTTAAAATAAAGAAATTATGTAATAAATTTAAAAACAATCTAAAAAGTAGAAAAATAATTATAACATAATATTGAAATAAATAATAATTTAATATTTTTACATAGTATTGTAAATAACTAAGTTCACTTATATCAAGTAATAATTCGAGAAAATAACTTTCAAAAAAATTAATATTTATTAATAATAAATTTAAACTCTTAATCTATATTTATTATATAATTATATATACTAAAATTAATATTTATTGTATTTAAGTAATTATTTATTATTTTTTTGTGATAAATGTATTTTCAATGATTATGTATAAATTTATTTTGTTTTGTTATTTAACAGAAAACTTTCAATAATTATTGGAGATTAAACTACTATTATTGATTTTTTTAATTTAATTTATTGTACTTATTGTACTTTTTTTGTAACTTATTGATTAATTAATATTTATTAGAGATTAAACTATTATTTGAGATTATACTATTGATTGACTAAGTTAATATATTTTTAGTACTTATTGTATTTTTCATTACCAATATGTTTTCAATAATTGTGTATTTTCACTATAAATATTCAATAATTATTGGAGATTAAGCTATTGTTATTTATCGGAGATAAGACTATTAATTTAGCTAAAATTATGAGTGTTCATGAGTTGGTCCGGTCCGGCCATAGGCTATTTGGCCAGCCAAATTGACCTGGTCAGGTTGGGGAATTGGTGAGCTGAAACCGACTGACCTTTTGTGAAAACCGATCCACTCAAGTTGTATCGGTTTGGGTCAGTTTTCACAAAATGTCAGTCGGTTCAAAAGATTTAAACTGAAAATTTTAATTTAATTTTAAAAATTACAATGCAATTATTAAAAAATAAATTTATAAATTATATTTATGAAATAAAACATTTTAGACTAGAAATATGAGAAATTTATCACTTTTCATATTAAAAATTATATTTAAAATATAAAATATTAATATATATCCATGGTTAAGCTGTTCGATTTTGCTCAGTTTACAAATAGCCAAAGTGAAATTGATCCAACTTGGTTGAATTGGGAAATTTTTGAACCAAAACTGACCTAAAATACTAAAAAATATACCAAGTCGGGTCAAGTTGATTAGGTTAGTCGATTTCATAAGTTTGATGAATAAACCTAACTGAAATTAATTATTGTTTTTTTGTATTATAAAAAAATTATTAAAAGTAGTATATAAAATATGAATAATTATTAATTATTTAAAAAGTGGAAAATATAAAACATTTGTATACTCTTATGTATTTCTATTAGGGTCGTTTACTAAAAAACACACCTTATAGTTTTATATATTTACTTAAACCTACCTTATAGTTTTCATTTTACTAAAACATCCCATATATTTTACAATTTATTTACTTAGTCAACCTTTCATTAAGGATTGTTTGTTTTGCCATTAGGCCCATGATTTTTTATTTCAAAAATACCCTTAACACTTTTTCATATAGAAAACAAAATTGGCCAAATATAACCAATAGAGTGGTTGCCCGTGTCTTATTAAGGGTAGGAATGACATTTTTATTTCTATTTTATTTTGCTTAAATTTATTTAAATGAACATTAGTGTCAACACTGTTATTTTCCACTATCATCTAATGGAATATTGATTAAATCCGTTGCAAATTATAAGTGGTGTTTTAGTAAAATGCTAATTATATGGTAGATTTTAGTAAATCCATGAAACTATAAGAGTATTTTAGTAAATGACCCTTTCTATTATTTATCTTTCGTTTAATAAATCCCGTGCACCGCACAGGTCCCCGCTAGTACACCTACTTAAAACATGAAGCTTCAATCACACACATACATACACACTCAATTTAGAGTCTGGATCACCTGTCAATAAAAATACTTCCAACACCCTACCAAAATCATCCGACACCACACATCTCATCTCATGCATGATAGGTTACACTTTTATGGTGGGCCCCGATTTCATAGTGAGATGTGTGGTGTCGGATCAAGTTGATAGGGTGTTGGAAGGTGTTTTGTTGGGGGAGGTCCCAACTCCTCAATTTATTATTAGAGGTATCTTCAAAATAAACAACCATGGGCCCATGCCCTTAAGGCTTAGTTTGGAATGAGTATAAATGTGAATGTGTGCAGCACAAAATACAAATACATACAAAAAATTATAAAATACAAGGTTTTCTACATATTTATATTTGTTCTCCTTCCAAACTAAGCCTAAACATTTTCCACTTGGTTTAGGTGGTACCATTTTCCAATGCAAGACAGGTAGTCCTCAACAAAAAGGAAAGGTCATGATTCATGAAGCAAAAAAACAACAAAAAGGAAAGGTCCATTAAATACATTGGCTGCAAATTATACCAGGTATTTAATAAAATTCAAACCATAAGATGAAGATAGTTTTTGCTGGGTCATTTACTAAACACCGATATAGTTTTATGGATTTACTAAAACCTGCCCTATAATTTGTATTTTATTAAAATATTCTTATAGTTTACAATCAATTTACTTAATTGACCTTTCATTAGATGGCGATGTAATGATAGACACTTTTGACCCTAATATCCATTTGAATAAGTTTAATCAAAAGAAAACAAAAATAAAAAACACCAATTTTGCCCCTAATAAGATATAAGCAACCACTTTGTTTGATCAACTCTGTTTTCAATAAGAAGAAGTGGTAGGGGTGATTTTGGAATAAAAATCATGGGCCTATGTTAATTAATAATCTTAATAATATCATTAATGTTTATTCAAAGTGGGTCCCATAATAATTATTGAATACAGTGGTTAAACCTTAAATAAGAATCAATATTTATTAATAGTAATTAAAAATGTTAAGCTAAATCATTAATGATTATTTGTAAATGCAAAATATGAATTAACAAATCTATTATGTAATAATTATACTTAGTTGGAAAAATATTCTAAGTAAATATTTAAATAATTATAAATTTAGTTTATATTATTAATATATAAAAAAATTAAATTAAATATAATAATAATAATAATAATAATAATAATAATAATAATAATAGTTAAATTAAACTAATAAATTTTCGTTAGAATAATAAACCCCCGATGATTGAGGTAATAGCTCACTACGTTGTTTAAGTTGAATTTAATGACCCGTATAATTTGATGGGTTTGACATATAAAGGCCAATTTATTTGGATCCGTAGATTGTATGAATGTCTTAATTTTTCCGTATTTAATACGGGGTCATTGCCATGTTTCTCTCTCGTTTCCGTGGTTTTTCCAGGCAGCGTCGCTTCTAAGTTGCCGACAAAAACCTCTGTTCTGTAAAAATTCGTCCATCTATCAGCTTTGAGAGATTGCTAGTGATTCAAATATGTCTCGAATAGCTCGATCTCGTCTTCTTTTCTATCTCTCGAAGAACAACAGATCTTTTTCTTCAGTTGTCACTGCAAATCCTCCAAAAGAGTCAATCGCTTCTTCTGCTTCTTTTCTCAACGATCAACCACCACCACCTTCTTCTCCTCCGAATACCAGTGAGAAGAAATCATGGAGTTTTCTCAAGTTTGGGGCTTTCACTGCTCTTACTGGAGCAGCTATAGCCACCGGTTACGCTACTTACGGTTCGTTTCTCACTTTTTTTTTTCTTTCATTTCTTCTTCTCTTCATGAGGTTATGGGTTTTGTTTTCCTTTTCTTTTGCTTCATTCGAACGCTAGAATTAGAAAATCTTTTGAAATGGTTCTAATCGTTCCTGCATATATTTCTTGAAAATTGATAGGACTAGAGAGATGCTTGTTTAAGCTGAATAACAAAAACTTCAAAAAGAAAAAAAAAAAAGAGATGACAACCCCTCTATTTGTAGGGAAGTCATATTTTTTTGTTATACATTTATATCTTGCTTTGGTCTCAGTTGTTATTGGGTTTAAACTGTGAAATGCTGGAAATTGATAGCAGCTTATGAACGTCTTACATTTCAAATAAGCAGTAACAAAAAAAAAAAAACAAAAACAGAAGAGAGGACATGGTGAAGATGAGCTTGTCATTGACAGTAGTGTTGGTTGTTATTAGAATACGAAGTGCCTTTTACAATTCTACTACTCTAAGTTGTTTCTTGTATATTCAGCATACACCTTAGAAGAAATGGATGAAAAGACAAAGGCGTTCCGGGAGTCCGTGAACCACCACGCTGTAGGGGCTGATGCATCTATTGTTGATGTAAGTATGGTATTAATAGTCAATCTCAAAATCCATGCTTCTAGAACTGTTAAATGATAGAAGTTGTTTGGTTCAACAAAAATCTTAGGGTCTTTATTATTTATCAAAAAAAAAAAAATGTAAGGGTCTTTATTGGCATTCAGTCGATAAAACCATAAAAAACAAATAATTCAACTTTTAGCATATAACTTTAACATTCTCTTCTATGTTCATGGAATAAGTTTTTATAGTTTCAAATCCTTAGAACATGCATCTCTGGTTGAGGAATTCTTTTCTTTCTGGTAAGAAATATTTCAATTAAGAGGAACTGCTACTTAAGAGGATGAAGGAGATCTCAGCATGTCCTGTTTGGCTTTCACCACCACAAAAAGGATGGCTGCAGTAATTTTATGATCCTTAAACCCTTTCCCTAAACCAAAATCCCAAGAGAAGCCAACCCGAGAGGCAGAAATAACATGGGGGAGAGGTTTATCTTTTAGCACAAAGATAGAAAAGAGGTTGGGGAAACCTTTAAGGTTTATTTATTGCTTGAAACCTGAAAGATGGTCTGAAACCCTGCAAATCTCTATCATGTGGAAAGGACAATGGGGTCCATGTCTCTGCTTATTGTTGTTATTTTTTTAATCACGGTGATATGTAACTTGTTATCAATGTGCTAACCTTCTGTGGTTGTTGCCTTAAACAGAAATTTCAGGCTTTGCTTTATTCAGCTGCTATGACAGGTTATTCTCTAAACTGAGGCTTATTTTCTTTTGAATAGATTTAATTTGCAGTTTATTTAATCATTTTATTTTTAAAGTAGCCCCTACAAAAGAAAAAAAAAACAAAGACAAGAAAAACTTATAAGAGAAATTTTTATCGATCTTTATGTTCCTATTCCTTCTATTCATTATTCCTTATTTTTCTACTTTCAGTTACATGCCATTGTGCTTGTTAAATTTAATGCATGGCACCACAAACTTAATCATTATGGGTTTCTATTTCCTGTCTCCACGGGATCTTGACTGTTATACCATGGGTTCCTTTACCTCCTCAAGGCAATGGATTCCCCTGGGTTTTGACCATAAGTTTCTTTCTTGAAGAATTGGTTTTTTCACTTTTGTGAATCACTTATTTTATGCATCTTTGCACCAAAATAAAATAATGGTCACTTGAAAAGTTCTATAAATTTCTCCTTCTTGGAAATTATTTTATCCCTGCTTTGGTTTTATATTATTCTAATAATTTTATTGTCTCATATTCCAGTGCCTTCTAAAGCAATTGAACTGTACTTGGACCTTAGGAGATCAATTGAACAACAAGTTCGAGTGTGTATTATTCAAGCAACTAGCATTGACATTCAAGAATGTTACTTGTTTAGTTCCTTATATATTTTATCTGTGGCTACAGGGATTTACTGAGCCATTGTCTGAAAAGCTTCTTCCCGATTTGCATCCTCTGGAGCAACATGTCTTTACTCTTGTTCTGGATCTAAACGAGACTTTAATACACTCTGATTGGAAGGTGGACTTCCATTGTTTGGGCCCATTTTCATCTTTTATTTATTATCTGTTGTTTGTTGTTTTCCCTTGTTCATTATCACTAAGATTAGTTGGTAACTTGATGTAATCTATCTTTCATATCTAATTGCTGGTATAACATCTATTTTCAGTTCTTTACATTCATTTATCAATAAACAATTCTTTCCATTTATTTATTTGTTCCTTCTCTGGGTGCTTGCTTCATACTGATACTCTCTCTCTATAAGGACATTACTTAATGTTGATCCCAGCTATCTGGGGTCTTGGGAGGGGTGGACTGCTGATGTAGGACCTGCTCAGTTCTAGTCCTTGAGAATGTTGAATGGTATTCTTTGATCAGAATTTTATGGCTGTTGATGGCTTTTAAGGGCTTCTTGAAGGAATAAGAGGGAAAATAGGGAGAGAAAGAAGAGAGAAAATACCTGGAATCACTCACAAGGTGCCTTTGTGTAAAATGTCCATACATATTTATAGACTCTAAACTCATAATAATCCTAGGAATCAAACTGTTAGATTCATAATAGTCCTAGGAGTCAAAACTGTTAAGATTCAATAATCCTAATAGGACTCAAACTAAGCTGTCATATGCTATTTCAGTTCAAAGAAGACTCAATAACTCTTGTCCTACTTATGTAATGACTCTGAAATTTTAAACATAAAAAATTATAACTAGACAAATTAAACCCTATCATTGGACCCCATAGAAAATTACAAAATGACAAAAATACCCCTATCTTGTCCTCAAAAGGCTTGCATCCTGGAAAAGGAATTACTTATTGATGGGTGGAAGGATAACTTTGACCAAATCAACATTAGCAAATCTGCCAGTTTATTTCCTTTTGGCCTTTAGGATGCCTGTGGGGATTTGTAGAAGGATAGAGAGGGTAATGAGGGATTTTTTATGGGAACCAGGAGAGGAGAGGAGGGATCATAGGGTGAGGTGGGAATTGGTGATTATAAGTAAGAAGGAAGGGGCTCTAGGAATTGGGAACATTCAGAAGAGGAATATAGCCTTGCTGGGTAAGTGGTTATGGAGATTTCAAGTGGATCAAGACAAGCTATGGACAGAAGTGATCAAGAGCATTCACGGGCTGACGACAGATGGTTGGGATGCTGGAATTTCGGCTACAGCCTCAACAACTGCACCTTGGAAATCCATCCATGCCATTCTTCCTTGTTTTCTGCCCTTTGTCAGGTATAATTTGTGTTCTGGAAATATGGAAAGGTTCTGGGAGCATGTGTGGGTGGGGGAGGCATCCCTTAAGGATCAATTTCCTTCCCTCTTTACCCTTTCTAGGTACAAAAACTTTACTACCTCATCTTTAGTTTCTTCCATTGGCCCAGGACATCAAATTAATTGGGATTTGGGGCTCAGACAAGGGCTCAGAGACTCTGAGTTGGATTTGGTGGGGTCCCTAATTCAGGTACTTCAAAAGGTTTTCTTAGATCCGTCAAGGGGGGATTCCCGAATTTGGACCCTTTTTTCTTCTGGTTCCTTCTGTTGTGTGGTTGTGCCTCCTTTTTCAATGCCCTGGCCCCTTCTTCTGTTTCTCCCGCCTTTCCTTTCCCTTCTAAAGAGGTGTGGGGAAATCCAGTCCCACCTAGGGTCGGTGCTCTGTGTTGGGAAATAGCTTTGGAAAGAATTAATACCTGCGATCTTCTTCAAAAAAAGAAGCCTTTTTGGTGCTTGTTCCCGCACTGGTGTTCCCTTTGTAAAGCTGACGGTGAGTCTTGCTTTCATTTACTTATATCATGCCCTTTTATTTCTTCTATTTGGGAGTGGTTTCTCTCTTTATTTGGGTGCAGGTGGACTCCTCCATCTAGCATTTGCAGCCTCTTCACCTATGCAGTTGGTAGCCGGATCAAAAAGAGGGGAAAAATCTTGTGGAGATGCACTAAGGCAACAACTTGTTGGACAATTTGGGAGGAAAGGAATCAAAGGATATTTGCGGAAAAGGAAAGAAGCAGGGACACAATTATAGAAGTAATATCCATGAGGGTAGCACAATGGGTAAAAACAATGAATCTTTTTGGGGATGCTTAAATAGAGACCATCATGAATAATTGGCAGGAAATAGCAGTCTCAGCTCCTAGCAGAATCAATGTCCATTCGATGTGGCTCCCTCCAATGGAAGGCTTTATCAAATTCAACTTTGATGGGAGCAGTGAAGGAAACCTAGGGCCATCAGGGGTTGGGGGTGTGTTCAGAACAGAGGTAGGTTCAGTTATGGCTCTTTTCTCGGAACCAATTGGAGTTGGAGATTCTTTGAGAGCAGAAATTTTGGCCCTACTGGAGGGGGTCAAAAGGGCTAAGGAGTTAAATATAAATAAGTTGATTATAGAAGGAGATTCAAGGTGGTAATTGGCTGGATAGAGAAGTCAAATGATGAGTTATGGGCTTTCATTAATGAAAAAAGGCATTTTAAGTGGCTGGCCCAAGGAATGGATGTGCGTGTCTGGTGGGTCAAAAGATGTGCTAACTCATTTGCAGATGCTTTGGTCAAACAGGGGGTGGGAAGAAGCCAATTGTTTTGGGCTACTATGTAATTTTATTGTGGGGGGGTGGGTGGGTGGTAAGAGGGTTTACCTCCCCCCACCCTTGTATTTCAATCGTCTTTATATAATTTAGTGAAAGCTTTCGTTATTGATAAAAAAAATGCCCCCTCGTTCGAAAGTCCATCGGGCTTGAAGCATGAACAAAACTACAGTCCCATCCATACCTTGTGTGAGCTTGAGAGCTGTACTCGAAGTAGAGGAGAGGAGAAGAACACCACTGGTATGCTGTGAATGTCGAACTGAATTGCCCAGTCGACCATGCTATTATTTATATTTGAATGTAGTACAATGATACAGGTAATTACCGGAATGCCCCTGATTAGTGATGGGACACCCAATTAACTTAAAACATTAAACAGGCTTAGGCCCATTAACACAGGCCCAGTTACAGGATAACCTAAACTTAAGTATGGGCTAATAAGAACTCTTATCAGCTGAACACTCATACAAAGAGACTTCATTCTAACATTCTAACACCTTGCACTGAAATTTAATTAACTATAATGGGGGCAACAAGGATTGAACACCAGACCACTTGCTAGGTGTTTAGAAACCTTGGGCATTTATTTTTATAAATGCTCCACATCAGTGCCAAGTAGGCTTGGTGGTTTCACCACCTACTTTATCTATTTGGTTGGGGCGTTCGTAAAAATAAATATATACTTTAAACACCTCGGTTTGTGTGGAAGCTAGCTTTGCAAGAAACGTTATTTTGGTGTTTCTTGCAATGGTACCACCATTTTTTTACCTTTTTGTCTATGTGGCGCCTAATGGTACCTAATTGGCTTGAATAAATAATAAAAAATGTGCACATAACCCAATATCACTTTAACAATTTTCAAGACAAGCGTTTTAAAAAACACCCACAATACCAAACACTCTCTTGGTCAAATTGGCTTTGATACCATCTCAAAAACTTCGGTACCCCTTCTGCAATATGGAGATTGGGTCTTTGAATCATCTTTTCCTCTTTCGCAAATTTTTTGCTAAAATTTGGAATCACTTTTGCAAAGCTGTTCCTGTTTATGGTTGTTTTCCTGCTTCAATGAGGGCTTTTCTAGCTTGTTGGCAAGTTCAGGGACTCTCTAAGTGAGGCAAAACATGTTGGGAAGCTGTGGCTTTAGCAGTAGTCTGGGCCATTTGGCTTCAAAGAAATAGCAGAATATTTGAACAAAAGTCTAATTTTGATGAGGTGGTTATTAGCTTGAGTAGTCGATCTAGACTACATTCAGTCTTGAATTAAAAGGAAAAAAGGATGAAAAATTGAAGAGAAGAAGAGGAGAAGAGAGGAAGAAAGAAGTACACGAAGAGAGTTTTAGAAAAGAGAGAGAGTAGGTCATAATTTCTGCCGACCCTCTCTTAGTATTTATAACTATTGGCTAACTGTAAAAGGGCTGAATTGCCCTTATTGCTTACATGGCAAATAGAATAAGAAATAACTAATAATAAAGCTAAAATAACTAACTGAAATAACTACCAACTAACACTGTCATATCTAACAGAAATATTACTGCCATACGAACACTGTGGGGACCACATCAGTGGGGTCCACATCAGTGTTCCTTACACTCCCCCTCAAGTTGGGAATAGATATTTGTCATTCCCAACTTGCATAGATCTGCCTCTAACTTCTTCCTTGGAACAACCTTGGTGAGAAGATCTGCAAGCTGCATGCTGGAGGTGATATACAGAAGACACACTTCTTGAGATGAAACCCTTTCTCTGACAAAATGTCGGTCTACTTCAATATGCTTAGTTTTGTCATGCTGTACTGGATTATGAGCTATATTAATAGTAGCCTGATTATCACAATACAACATTAAGGGCTTCTCAAAAGCAATACCCAACTCCTCAAATAGTGATTTCAATCATAGGATTTCAACCACACCATTAGCCATGGACCTGTATTCAGCTTCTGCACTAGAGCGAGAAACAACACTTTGCTTCTTACTCCTCCAGGAGACCAGGTTACCTCCTACAAAAGCACAATATCCAGAGGTAGACCTTCTATCATCAATACTCCCAGCCCAATCAACATCTGTATAAACCTCTATCTTCATGTGATTATTATTCTTGAATAGTATACCTCTACCTGGGCACCTCTTCAAATATGCTAATATCCTCTAAACTGCAAGTAAGTGAGTAGTCCTAGGAGAGTGCCTATACTGACTGACAACGCTGACCGCATAACTGATGTCCGGTCGTGTGAGACAAAGATAGAGGAGTTTTCCAACTAACCGCTGGAACATAGCTTTATCTTCAAGTGGCTCTCCATCCTCTGCACTGATCTTGTGATTCTATTCAATAGGTGTATCTGTAGGCTTAACACCTAACTTTCCAGTTTCTTCCAACAAATCTAGAACATACTTTCTTTGGAAAACAAAAATCCCATGTTTAGATCTAGCTACCTCAATACCCAAGAAGTATCGTAGCTTTCCCAGATCTTTCACCTCAAATTCTTGATGGAGTTGTTTGAGAGACTCAATCTCACCATTATCATTCCCTGTCACTACAATATCATCCACGGATACAGCAAGCAAGGTCAAGGAAGAGTCCACTCTCTTAATGAACAATGTATGGTCTGACTAGGCCTGTACATAGCTTTAGTCCATACAAGCTTTATTCAACTGGCAAACCTTCTTTCTTGTGTATGCATCATAAAATCCAGGAGGCAACTGCATGTAGACTTCTTCTTGCAAGTCTCTATTGAGGAAGGCATTTTGGACATCCATCTGGAACAAGGGCCAAGAGTAATTGGCTGCAAGGGACAATAAAACTCTAATAGTGGTCATCTTTGCTACTAGAGCAAAAGTCTCCAAGTAGTCTATACCATAAGTTTGAGTAAATCCCTTTGCAACTAACTGAGCCTTATACCTTTCAATTGAACCATCAGCATTATGTTTCACAGTAAATACCCATCTACATCCAATCAGTTTCTTCCTTTTAGGCTGGTCAACTAGCTCCCAAGTATTATTCCTCAGAAGAGCATCCATTTTAACCTTCATTGCATCTTTCCACTCAGGAACTGACAAGGCCTCCTGCACTGTTCTGGGGATAGGAATATCATCAATAGATGTGAGGAAGGACCTGTAAGAGGGGGACAAGTGATACATAGGACAAGAATTGGGAAATGCAGTGAGCTGTGGATGTGGTGCAATGCCGTTTGCCTTTACGGACTGCAATGGGGAGGTCAAGGTCATCCAAAGGAGGTAAGGGCTCAGCAATGGAAGGTATCTCAGTGGAACCTGGATCCGATAAAGGAACTGTAGTACCTGGATCTAGATCCGCGGAAGGAACTGGGGCTGGCCTGGACTGCTGATGACCGAAATCAACCTGCCTCCACCGCCTGTGATAGACTCTCAAATCCCGGCACCTCTGACACCCCTCCCCATTACATCCCTCATCACTCAATGGAACAGGTAAAGGAACTTCTGATGAGTTAACCCCACACTCACTACTCTCCCCTTGAGGAGAAACCCTAGGATAATAGGGTACATCCTCGAAGAAAGTAACATCCATAAAGACAAATCTTTTCCCAGAAGTGGGTTCATAGCAGCAATATCCTTTTTGAGTTTGTGCATAACCGAGAAAAATACATTTGGAGGCCTTAGGATCAAATTTGGAATGCTGAGGTCCAAGAATCTGAACAAAGCAAGTACAACCAAAGGTTTTAAGGGGAACAGTAAACAAGTTTTTATCAGGGTATAGGAAGATAAATGGAGGCTTCATGTCAAGAACCCGTGAAGGAACTCGTTAATGAGATACACTGCTGTAAAAATAACATCTCCCCAGATACGAATAGGCACATTGGAGTTAAACATGATGCTTCTGGCCACCTCCAATATGTGCCTATTCTTCTTCTCAGCAACCCCATTCTGCTGTGGTGTATGAGGACAAGTAATTTGGTGGATAATCCCATGGTCAAGCAAATAGGAGGCTAATTGGTTGGGAAAGTATTCTTTCGCATTATCGGATCTGAAGATTTTGATTTTGACCCCAAATTGGGTTAAAATCATCTGATGAAAGATCCGGGTCAAAGTAGAAACCTCATCTCGAGAACGCATAAGGTAAACCCAAGAAAACCGGGTATAGTCATCAACAAACAACAAGAAATATCTGTACCCCCCATAGCAGTGATGTGATAAGGACCCCAAACATCGGTATGCACAATATCAAAAGGATTATTACTTCTTTTATTACTCAATGAATAATATGTTCTACAATGCTTTGCAAGCTCACAACTCTCACATCTCAAATTGGACATCTGAACAAACTCAAATAAATTAGGAAACAAACTTTTCAAAGACTGAAAAGATAAATGACCCAATCGATTATGCCTAAGCATAACCTGGCTAACAGACTGAGAAACAAAAGACTTCCTATCTTCACTATCTTCCCAATGTGAACTCTCTCCAAGCAGATAGATCCCATTCGTCTCACGGCTAGTCCCAATCACCTTCCTTGTTTCCAAGTCGTGAAAAACACATCGGTCAGGGAAAAAGGTTACTAAACAATTCTGATGTTTTGTAATGCTACTGACTGAAAGCAAATTAGTATTAAGCTTAGGAACATGCAGAACTGAAGATAAGGATATGGCATTAGACAACTTGATGTCTCCCTTGCCAGAAATGGGAACAAGGGAACCATCAACAATGGACACCTTATCTCTGCCAGAAGATAAGTGATAGGTAGTGAACAGTGATGGCAAGCCAGTCATATGGTTAGATGCACCTGAGTCTATTACCCAACAATGTCCAGTGTTACCTGGAGCTGAAGCATGATAAGCTGAGGCCTGAGTACCTGAATGAGCAAAAGCTGATGTGGGAGCTGATGGTGGCTGAGATGATTGAGCTGAATTGCCAACTTCATTACCCTTTTTGTTCCTGAGTTTTGTTGGGACTAAATGAGGGTGCAGCTTTCAATAGGTGTCTTTAGTATGCTTGGGTTTCTTGCAATGTTCACATACTAGATCCTGCTTGTCTTCCTTTTTATATCCCTCTCCGTATCACCCCCAGACTTAGGTTTGACTACTGCTAAGGCTGGTGGGAAGGGCTGATGCTGCATCATAACCTTTCTCCTAGTCTCTTCACTGTGCACTAAGGAGTAGGCTTGTGATAGGGTCACACTGTCTCTTGTCAGTAGTTGCTGTCTCACACTATCATACTCAGGATTTAGACCAACTAGGAACTCAAAAACCCTATTAGTCTCAACCTGCTTTCTATGAGTCTGTGCATCCTTCTGGCTTTCCCACTCAAGTGTTTCTAGGTGGTCAATTTCATGCCACAAAGATTTCAGTGTAGAGAAGTAAACCGAGACTAGTTTCTCTCCTTGCTTAAGGTTGTTAATCTCACATTTCAGTTCATAAGCCCTAGCAACATTAAGGGGTTGGGAGTAGGTCTCTTTCATGACATCCCAGATTTCCTTAGCTGTTTTTGCCCACAAATAGTTCCGGCTGATATGTGGCTGCATAGAGTTGCATAGCCGTGTCATAACCAAATAGTTCTCCTGAACCCATTGGTATAGGTTTGGTCCTCCTTAGTTGGTTCTTTCACATCTCCCAACAAGTAGCTCAGTTTTCCCCTACCCCCAATGGCCATCATGGCCAATTGAGCCCATTTTAAGTAGTTTGATCCATCAAACTTAACTGTTGTAATCTGAAAGGTATTCTCAGACATGTTACCAGAATTGCTAGTCCCAAAAATAACCTTTCCCTTGACTCTTGAACTCCATTCTTGATCAAGAATTAATAAAAAAACTTTTTTAATTACTGTAATAGGAGAAACAACACCCAAACAACTTATAACAGCCAGCCTAGTTCTTCCAAAGAACACAGAAAACAGAATTCTGAATGAAACCAGTTCAAATTCTGATCTGAAACAAGTAACAGTTTTGAATTTTAGGGTTTTCTCTCAAAACCCTAAAGAAAACACAAAAATTCTGAAGCCGCACCTCTCAGACTAAACCAAGATTATCTTTTCTGAACAGAATCACAAGAAAAAGCTTACTTTATGAAAAACTTTGGTCGCCACCTTCTGGTTGATGCAAAGCCCTAATCTTGAGGATCCAAAGCTTCTTCTGATTCTTCTTGATTACTGAAACTCTCCCAGACTTCTACTATCTCTTTAGTAGCAGCCGCACACTACCAGTAACATCCAAGAATCAGCCGATCCTCCTTCCTTGTTGAAAAACTTCCAAACCTAGGTGGTTCTCATGCAGTCGGCCTAATCAGACTAGCATAAGAGCTCCTAGGTCGGCTCTGATACCAAGTAGTCGATCTAGACTACAATCAGTCTTGAATTAAAAGGAAAAAAGGACGAAAAATTGAAGAGAAGAAGAAGAGAAGAGAGGAAGAAAAGAAGTACACGAAGAGAGTTTCAGAAAAGAGAAAGAGTAGGTCATAATTTCTGCCGACCCTCTCTTAGTATTTATAACTATTGGCTAACTGTAAAAGGGCTGAATTGCCCTTATTGCTTACATGGCAAATAGAATAAGAAATAACTAATAATAAAGCTGAAATAACTACCAACTAACACGGTCATATCTAACAGAAACATTGCTGCCATACGAACACTGTGGGGACCACATCAGTGTTCCTTACAGCTTGACATTTGACATGATAACTTGATAAGAAGCTAGTTGTCTAGCCTTAGCCATTTTAGCGGAGATGATTTTTCCTTCCCTTTTTTGAAAATAGACTTTTTGGGGGGTCCTTAATGGTTGTGTACATGTATGAAGGAACATGCGTGTATACTTTTGATTCCATTTTTTAATACAATATACTTTACTTTTTTTTTTTTATAAAAAAGCAAAGAGACAGATCACTTGTAAGAAATAGGTGAGAGGAGAAAAAAGAGAAAAAAAAAAAATCCTGGAAACAACTAGAATTCACTAAACCAAACTTTATTTTGTCAAATCAACTCTTCGTCAACTCCAATTACAATGACTCTATAAATAGACCCAAATAAACTTGAACACCCTTTATAGACTCCAATTTAGACTATGACCCAAATCAACTTCTAATTGCTTTAGAACTAAGACAATCCTTAAGTAATCTGCACACCTAAACAAGGACTCTAATTCTGATCACAACTTAATAACACTTTCTTAATCCCTTCAAAACTAACTTAGTTTTAAGACACCAGAAATTTCTAAAAATCGTAATTACAAAAATTACTGCAAACAAGAAGTCCGCAAGTTACCATAAATAATAATTTCGAAATAGCAATAATAAAGTTCTAAAAAACAGAATAATTATCTTAGACACCTACTTTAGAAAATAAATAAAAAATTTAATGTAATACTGGTATCCTATCAGCCAAAAATTCTGAAATTGGTGTAGGAAATGGTAGACTAATTTAATTCTCCATGGATTCTTTCCTTGTTTCTATATCTACATCGACATAAAATCAGAAAATCCTCATATTTTGTTAGTTTTATGATGGAAGATGGATGCATACTTTGTATGGAATATAACCATTAAGACTTCTCTTATCATGTAAAGCGTGACCGGGGCTGGAGAACATTTAAAAGACCAGGAGTTGATTCCTTCTTGGAGCACCTAGCCCAGTTCTATGAAATTGTTGTCTACTCTGACCAGCTGAGTATGGTAATTAAGTTGTTGCTCTCTTTAGAATTGAGTCAGTTGTTTTTTATTGTAATTTCTATTGAATTAGGTTTATTTTCTTGGCATATCTGCAGTATGTTGATCCTATTCTTGAAAGGTTGGATAAGAAGGGATGTATACACTATAGACTATCAAGATCTGCAACCAGATATCAAGATGGAAAACATTACAGGGTAAGTATTAATTGATAGTATTTTTATTCCTGATTTCTCTGTCATGTGCCATGATTTTGATCTTTGAAACATTTTTCTGGTGTTATAACTTTGCTTGGCATTTCAGAAGAATTTTAGTATTTATGTCTTATTTCCACTTTCATCTTTTCCTGTAGTGGTATTACTGCCAAATTTTTGAGCTAGGCTGCTCTTGAATTGTTTATTAATTAAATGCAAATGTCCTTTATCTTGTTGCCCTCTCAGGGCATGGAAGTTCTATTTTCTTTCGTCCTTCTTAATTGCAAACTAACAGAAGATTTTTGCTGCCATGTAGCTGAGATTATAGTACCATTTCTAAAGCTACTGCAATATGAAAACAAATTATTCACTTTATTCTCTTACATATTCATTTCAAAACCTGTTCTTTTGTGGCTAGAGTTTGGGAGCGCTTTTTCTCTCTCTTTGGTTGCATATGGAATTCAACTCAAATGCTAGTCTATTCAGTTCAGGGGTAATGCCACAATCAAAAAGAAGAGGAAAGGCAACATAAAAAGCCACTAGAGCAGCAATCATATGGACGGTTTGGGAGGAAAGGAACAATAGGCTGTTTAAGGAGCAATGTAGAACTGGATGCTATTCTTGAAAATATTACTTCGAAGGTAATTCATTGGAGATTTTCAAGAGCTTTTTTTGGGCGGATGACATGGTGAGAAGTTGGGAGGGATGGCTCCCTCTTCCACCCTGAAGATTTGGGTCCAACATGATTGGGTCCCTCCAATAAACAACAGGATATAGTTGAATTTTCATGGAAGCTCATTTGGTAACCCAGGTCTCTCTGGTTTGGGGGAGTCTTTAGGGATGGTTATGAGACAATTGAGGCTATTTTCTTGGGCTCAATAGGTTTGGTGACTCTCTTAGAGCAGAAGTCTTAGCTCGATTTCAAGGATTAAAACTCGCTAAGCAGTCAAACCTCAAGCAGGTGGAAGTGATTAAATATTGGTAGCAGGGTGGATGAACAATAATAGTCAAGGGGTTTGGAATTACAGGCAGGTCTTAATAGAAGGCAGATATATAGTAAGAGAGGAGGTAAGGCATCTTTGTCCCAGATCTCCTTGGCTGTTTTTGCCCATAAATAATTTCGGCTAACGTGAGGCTGCATTGAATTGCACAGCCAAGTCATCACCAAATAGTTCTCTTGAACCCATTTGGCATGTGATGTGTCTTCCTTTGCTGGCTTCTTTATATCCTCAGTCACATAGCCTAATTTGCCTCTACCTCCAATGGCCATCATAGCTGATTGTGTTGTGGATGCGTTCGTGGGGAGGACGTACAGCCGCCGACAGCAGCAGTGAGGAGGGGCCCACAAGGCGGCAGCTTATCTTATCAGCTCTCAGCTTATCTTATTCTTAGTAGTTTTCCTTATCTTCTAGAGTTTGATTTACCTATTAGAAGTAGGAGTCTGATTAATCTTAAAAGTGTGATTTATCCTTATCTGTAAGTAGTCGAATTCTACTGGGAGTCTTCCCACACCTCTTGGTCGAATTCTACTGGGAGTCTTCCCACACCTCTTGTAATCTCCTATTTAAGGAGCTGCAAATTGAGAATAAAGCATTCAGTTTTCAGTCAAGAAAGAGTTTAGGAGAGTTAGGGTGATCTCTTGAACAAATCACCCTTAGATCGCCACGATAGGGTCTGCATGCAAAGGGAGGGGCAAGGGGAAGCTAGAGGTTCTCCCCGTGGACCGACCCGTGACAAGATCCTACGCCCGGGCCCATTCCAAGTAATTGGTTCTATCAAACCTAATAGTAGTAATTTGAAAAGAGCTCTTAGTCATGTTTCCAGCCCCTAAAAAACTTTCCCCTCGAATCTTTAACTCAGTTCCAGCCTTCTCCATTTTATATAAAATATTAACAGGTCACTGTTTCAAGAAGGAAACCCCTGAACTGCCTTTTTCTATGCAGAAAACCTTAAATGATTGAAATCAGCCACCCAGAAATCACTCACAGTGAAGAATTATCATCCAGAAATCATTCACATTCAAGGATCACCACCAAGAAATCACTCACAGCCAAGATTCATCACCCAAAAATCATTCACAGTTAACTATAGTCACCCAGAAATCATACACAGTCAAAATAACAGGCCTGGGAGCAAAGAACTGATCATAGGGTTTGAAAACCCTAGAGAAAAGAACAGGGAAAACAGATAACTGTCAACCGCTGCTTACAGAGGGGTTTAAACTGCTCTTATTCAAGGTCGGTCTCAATAAAAAGAAGTTTTTTTCTCAAATGAAAACTGATCGCCACCTTCAATCTCCAGTTTAAACCCTAATCTTGGACTTACCTATTTTCTCTGATCCTTCCTGGTCACCGGGCATTCTTCAAAGGTCATGCGAACCCTTGGGCAGCAACTAAAGACTCCAGCAACCTCCAAGAATCAGGCGATGATGCAGAGCTTCAAGTCCTAGAAAGTTCTCATGCAGCTGACTAGATCAGGCTCACATGAGAACCCTAACCTGTCCTAGGCTCTGATACCAACTTGGATAAAAGAAACTGTTTGTTTTCTGATATAAAACAAATATATCTGGCCCAACTACCATAACTCCATATAATAACATGAAATAACATAAAGATATAAAGTGGGACCACACACTAACAACTATCTCTACAGGTGGCCTTAATTGAAACTATTACTCTAAGAGTTGCATATTGGGTTAGGACCTTGGATTTGTTTTCTGATTTCACAATGGATGATTTACTTAGAAGGTGGGGGCAGTTATAGCTTCCTCTTTTAGAAAGATAAAAGAATAACAAAGGAGTGGTCACCTCCAAGCAGAGGGTGGTGGAAGCCGAACTTTGATGGGAGTAGTATAGGTAACCGGGGGCCATTTGGTGTTGGAAGTGCCATAAGGGATGGGAGCAGAAGTATTCTTGCAATGTACTTGGGGTCCTATAGGAGGAGGAGATTCAGTTAGCGCTGGGTTAATGGCAACAACCTTTGGTGTACAGAAAGCCAAGGAAATGGGAGTTGGGTGCTGAATTCAAATGGGTTAGAAGGAGTTCAAATGGGTTAGATGATTCCTTTCCTAAACAAGGGGTAGCAAGGAAGCAATTGTTTTGGGCATCTTTATAACAAAGTGTTGCTTGTGGGGATGATATCATGATCATCAAATCAAACTTGTACCATCTTTTCTCATTCAATTAATATAATCAAAGTTTTACTGATGAAAAAAAAGGATTTTAGCATTCCTTTTACACCAATGCTTCGAAAAACTGTGGCTTTAGTACATTGAGTCATAATTTTCCTCTTTTTGTGATGATATGAGTCAGCTAGGAATGGAAAATGTCCAACATATCCAATAGTTGTGTCTAATTAGAGCCAAAAAGAGGGATGAAGTGATTCAATACTTTATTGTGAAAGGGCAAGAGAGGAATAGGTGATTGTCATTGTCACCACTCTTTAGGTAAATGATCTACACATGAGAGGAGAGGCAGAAAGTTTTCTTTGTTGGAACATCTCCCTGTAGTAAATTGCTTTGATTATTGGTGTATGGAGCTGTCCCAAAGGGCTTTCACTTTGTGACAGAGTTGGGTGAGGATAGGGAATCATCAAGGGCCTTAAAGGAGGCACTATTGAAAAGTAACAAAACATATGGACAATCTAGATTCTTTGATCGAGGCCCTCTTTAGGAAGGAAGATACCATTAAGAGACTTGGTAGGACTTACACCTCCTTACTCTCATGGTCTCAAAAACTTGGTTGGTATTAGAGTTTATTGAAGTCATCATGGGGATTACTACGTCATTGTTCATATCATAGATTGAAAACCTTGAATCACTTAATGGGGACCTACAATCTTTTTGACTGGTAGTTGATAAGAACTTATTTGAACTTACAATTACCCTAGGGTTTATAAGAATCACTCACCGTATACATAATATGCAGAAAACCATTCAAATATTACCTTAAAGATCCTTTTTCGGTCATGTACATACTCTATGAGTCTAAGCTTATTGAAGTCATCACATGGATTTTCTTGCTTGTGGTTGGTTTTATCACTGGAATTGATTAAGTTTTCATCTTTATGTTCTTTAAAAATTGAGGACAAGCTTTTTTGGGTATATTACAATTTACAAAGATGCCCTCTATATTATGGGGTTAGTGACAAAGTACCCCTTTGTACTTTCATTTGTGACAAAGGCCATCCGACTGTTAAGTCAGCTGATGAAAGGCCCTAAATTACCAAAACACCCTCTTCATAATTCAAGGGGCGTGAATGAAGTTTTCAAAATGGCAAAAATGGGCAACCATTCTCCCTTTTGTCTATTTCTTGTCCATTTTCTGCTTTTCCCCTAAACCCTAGAACCATTTGGCAAGAACTCTACATTGCTCTTTGTCAAAAGTTGTTGCCACTATCTCACTGGTGAAGAGCTGTCTGATACGCCATCACTAGATACAGAAGAATCTCCGGAAATACCAAAAAAATCATTTGCATATTTTATGCCTTTGCTGGAGAAGGTGTTTTTATCATCGCTGCTGGAGAAGAACCTATGTACATGTATGCCACACTAGCTATTTTAACCATATGAGAACCAATATTTTTAGGAATTGTTGGGTTACAAAGGTGTAAGTGAAAGGGTAAATTGTCCAAGAAAATAATAAAAGGGCAGTTTTGGGATTTAAAAAGCGTTAAACGACCAAATGAGAGTCTTTTCTGAATTAACTGATGGAATACTAACAGAGGGAGGTCATTGTTGCAACATAAAAGTTTATGGGGCCTTTGTAGCAAATGAAAGTGTAGGGGGTATTTGTCACTGATCCCTCAGTACAGGGAGGTCTTTGTAATTTATCCTTTTTTGAATCAGGGGAGAATAATGTGAGGCCTAAAGAGTCATAATTGGAAATTTCTGGATTTTTATGTATTTGTGTTTTTTTAGATGTGTTTCTGGTCATTTTATATGTTGTCTGTGGGTGTTTATCCTGTCAATTTGGCTTGTCCAATTGTAGTTAAGTTGTGTTTAAAATTTAAGTCATTGGTTAAGTTGTTTAAGAGTTGTGTTTATTATGATAGTGACAGTTTTGTAATTTTTGTTTTTCTTGGTTCTAGTAAAACATGTGATAACTGATATTGGAATGATATTCTGCCTATTGCTCTTATAACAAGTGATTCCCATAAACCCTAGAGTGATTCTAGGTGCCTTGTAAGTGATTCTGGGTTTTCTCTCTCTTCTTTCTCTCTCCATCTTCTCTCTAATTCTATAAATGACCTTCACATCCACCAAAAGCTTACATATTCTTCATCAAAGAAGTTTATTCAACATCTCTAAAGGATTGAATTTGGCCCAGGTATATTTTCTTAAAAGATTACATTAAAATCTGAAATCTTTCTGTTTTGGCAGCTTTCACCATTTGTGCCAAAGCATCTCCAATTGCTTCTATATTTGGATGCCTACCATAGATCTTTCTAACCTTTTTATTCTTATCTCAAAATTCCACCTAGAACCCTAGGTTCCATATTTTTCAATTTTCTTCACAAAAAATAGAATTTTTGTTCTTTTATGCAAGATGTACTCCATACCCTACCAAACTTGGTTACTGTCTACAACAATTCATTAAAACTGTGCCTACAAAATTTCATTGAAAAATTCCAATATTGACATATTTTCTTTATTTAAAAGTTTTTCAACATGTTGGGAAACAATTCTTGCAGTCAAGCCCTGAGATCACCCCTAACCTTACCTATCTCTTCCTTTAGTTTTAAAATCATTTTTAACCCATCATTAGGGCATTTCAGTCCTACATAAAATTTGGTGTCAGAGTTATCTGTCCTACATCAATTTGGTATAAAGACAATCAGTTCTATATCAATTGTTACTATACTTGTTGACCTAAAATCATTAGGTGATTCAACACTTGATTTCTTTTAATTAGGGAAATGAAAGTCACATCCATTCCCTTGTCCTACATCAATTTGCTTGGCTGATAGTTTAGCCAAGCAAGGGGCAAACAGGGCCCAATTGTATTGGGCAACTTTGTAGTCTGTTTTTGGATATGATTGTTTGGAGAGGTTGCAGCTTGTGCCTCTCCATGGGATATTTGTATCTGTTTTCTCTATATTCCAATAAAAATCCTTATCTCCCAACAATCATGAGAAAAATGCCATGGTGAAACCATCTGATTCGGGTACCTTGTCCTTTAGTCATACAAAAAATTGCCCTCTAAAATCGCCATATCATCCTCCAGAATTTCTTTCACAATTTATCACACTTAATTTTTTGGATGAATGATTTATTACCCCAATTTCTTCAAGACTTGTCTTTACTTCAAAGCTGGTATTTTTAATATATAAAGGTCTTTTTTGGGAGGGCATAACTTTATGCATAGCTGCTTTGGTTCTGCTGCTTCAAAGAAGCTACTGAAAGAGGTTTGTTTGGAATGCCACCTAAGTTGCTGTATGATGACTAAATTTGGCTTTCTTGAATTTTCTACCGAACATTGGTTATAGAATTTCTGGATGGGCCCCACCTCTCAAGCATCAAGTCACAGCATGAAACCCCTCTCAAATAGTCCCATAATATAGGGATATTTTCTTTTTAACCTATTAGACCCCAAATTCGGTAACCACCAATATCTAATCTCAAAATCCTATATTCTTTGCATAAAGTTTAAGTGCTAGGTGTCATTCTGGGGCTGAACTTTTCAGTATTGTTAATGGTTTAATTTTAGGGTCCAAATGCTGGAAAAGAAGAAATTCTAGTTATTTACAGTAGAGTTCATGCATGGTCCTTTACATTATCTACACAACGAATGGTGGGTTCTTCATGAGGGATATTTAATCCCTTTAGATTGCATGGATGCATGGGATCATTTTAATTTCATATGATAGTGCTATCATATGTAAAGCTTGATATTTACCTTGCACGAATGCCCATGAAATTGGAGAGATTTAGTTTTTTAATTGTAAATCTTTCTTGCAGGACCTCTCAAAGCTAAACAGAGATCCTTCTAGGATTCTCTATGTGAGTGGACATGCGCTAGAATCAAGCCTTCAGCCAGAAAATTGTGTTCCCATTAAGCCTTGGAAGCTTGAAGCAGATGATACAGCACTTCTGGATCTTATTCCATTTCTTGAATGTAAGCCTTGGGTTTTGCCAGTTGTCTTTTTTTTTTTTATCAGTAATGGAAAATTTTATTAAAATTATGAAACTTTAATTACAAGAGAGGGGGGGGGGGTAAGCTTTCTTAACTCCCCCACCAGCACAAAACAAAGGATACAAAATTATAAATGAGCCCAAAAGGAACCCCTATACACCCCTTTCTTGGCTAACCCATCAGCGAGTGAGTTAGCAGTTCTCTTTACCCAGCTGTATTTCACCTCAATGTCCCTAGTCAGCCACTTCAACTTTTTTCCTTTCATTGCTGTAGTTCCAGATACCATAGTTGTCTTCCTTTAGCCATCTCACCACCACCTTCGAGTCACCTTCAATAACCAATTTTCTTAGGTTCAACTCCCTTGCTCTTTGGGCACCTTCTAGAGCCGCAAGGATCTCGGCCCTAAGAGTCCTTCTCCAATAGGGCCTGAGAACATGGCTATAATAAGTCCTTCCTCATTGCTAAACACTCCCCCTATACTAGAGAGCCCTGGGTTCCTTAAGCTACTGCCATCAAAATTCAGCTTTATGAACCCAGAGGGAGGAGATATCCAAGAGGGATTAGATGTTTTGCCAGTTTTCAGTCTGTTATGTAAAGATTCACTGACCTTGATTTGTTTATCTGCAGATGTAGCACACCATAGACCTGCTGACATAAGACTGGTCCTAGCTTCTTATCAGGGTCGTGATATTGCAACTGAATTCATTGAGCGTTCTAAAGAGCATCAAAGGTAATTTATCTTTTCATCATTGAGAAGAACTGAATATTTATTTAGAAGATTGATTATGTAGAAGAGATAATATTGTCACCAGCAGCTGTAGCCTACTTTGTCTATGAGCCATTAATTGCCAAGTTTCTCATGGTTCCTTCTGGTGATTCACCTGAACTCTTGGTTGCTTGCAAGTACGAGTACACAACTCAAGCGTAACTATTGTATCCCTGAAATGGTTATAAAATCATTTCTAGTCACTAGTAGTAAACCACTCATGCATGCCTATGAGTGTCCTCTGGTCCGTGCTGGGAAAACCTGTTCAACATATTGCGGCCCAATAGCAACATTTAAAAGATTGAATTGAACAAAGAAATAACAAAAACAGTTGTTTGTATTTTGATATTTGCAAAACTGTATGGGTAGTTTTTTTTTTTCTGATTAATTAGTGAAGTTTTTTTTTTTTCTGATTAATTAATGAAGTTTATACTTTTATCTGTTCTAAAAAACCAGTACCCCAACTACCCATACAGTTGGGTATAAGAAGTGAAATAAATGATGATAAATAACTGATGTTTATATTAAAATAAACAAAATCCAAAGAAAGAAATGATGATAAATAGTGGTATCCAACTACCCATTTGTATGGTCAGTCAATGATTGTTTTATAATGTTTAAGTAGTTATGGATATAAGAAGTGAAATAAATGATGATAAGTAACTGATATTTATATTAAAATAAACAAAGGCCAACGAAAGAAATGATCCTCGTATAAAGCTTTACTTGGTCTTACAATTCTAGTGGTATCCAATTTTTTTGTACAGACAAAATAAATAAATAAATAAAGTGCAAAACATGAGTGAGAATTCATACTTGAACAACCCTCTCATCATCTCATGTTTGGTCAAACCCATCCAAAGCCATTCCAATCTTTGTTGGGTTTAACTTAGGTGGGATTTAAGTTGGCAAACTTGGGCTTTGACATTTGGTCTAGGTTTGGGCTTGAGGTTCATCATGTCCAAGGTTGGCCCTTGACCAGCCCATACAATTTATACTTACTTTAGAGAGTGTAGAGGGTAAGTGGGTTATAAACATTGATTATTGAGAGAGAGAGAGGATTTTATTAGAGAAAATTAACTTAAGGGGGTTTAATTAGAAGATTCCTCGCCTCCATCCTTGTCTAGCAGAGAAAATTAACTTAAGGGGATTTAATTAGACAAAGGAGTGGAGGTATGTGTGAGCATTGAAGTTAGAAGATTCCTCACCTCCATCCTTGTCTACCTTCAAAATACAGTTGGTGAAAAAAAAATTCATAAAAAATAAGGATGCAAAGGAAATATATGTGGATGGGTGTTTGGTTCTATGCATGCATTACTGCAATCTTGCCTTGCTGAGAGCAGCCATTTTGTGCTAAAAATGATTAAGATTAATGGCGTTTTGTGTTATTACTGCTATCTTTCTTTAGATGGTTATTTTGACCTTTTTGGGAATTTTCCTCTAGGGCTTTATTAGTTGCACTTGCATATTTAAGAATATTTGGTCCATCCAATTTTAGGTTCTGTCCTATCAATTGAAAATATGGGTCTTTATGTAGCAAGAAGTTGATTCCTAGTTATTGATAAGAAAAGCTTGATTACTAGTTATTGATAAAAAAGTTGATTACTAATTTTCTATAGGAGGTTATAGTTAAATTACCATACTTGTAGAGGAGTTGGATCTAAGAGCATCTATGTTTTACATTCTAGATTATTTTATTATTATTATTATTATTATTATTATTATTATTATTATTATTTTTAATTATGGTGCAGGCGAATGCAAGAACAGAAACAACATGGGCATTTATGGTGGCGTTGAGATAGAAATAATCAGAAATGAATTGAGGAATGGAATATCTACTTTTTGACACAGAATAGAAGGGAAAGGTGAAACAGGATTTATGTTTCATGTGTGCCCATCCAATTCCTCCATCCTCCCTTAACCGAGAAAGGGGAAAAAAAGGTTGGGATAATTTTCTTGTTCCTTGTGCATCACAAAATTTTGGCGGTTTCAAATAGATTTGATGTATCATTAGCTGCGCTTACCTTTCATAGAAATGCTATGAGATGATTAGTAGTAGAGTGTAGTCCTTTTTGTTGTAGCTTGTTTACTAGCAGCAGAGGAAGTCTAATGTAGAAGTCCATCTTGCAAATGACAGTTTGGTTATGTGTTTTCTTTAACTTTACCCATGGATTGAAGGAGAGATTTTGATTAAGGCTCGTTTCACAAAATTTTCATAATCCATTGGATGAGGGGCTTTATAGGCAAATTATTGTAGGTGTCCTCCTATGGAGATCCTCTTTCGTTCTTAACTCTCTCTTATGAGTTATGAGCAATGTTTTAAAAACTGAATTGGAGATCGACTTTCTTTTTGGGGGGATTGGTTGGACACCCAGGGATTTGGATCAAAATATTAGAGAATCCACTTCACATAATGTAAGTATGATCAATTAATCCAACTTTCTTGGACACAAATTACATTTAAGTATATGACTATGAAAGTAATAACTTTTCTTTTTTTAAAATTGACATAAAATTTTAATAGATCCATGGATATGATAGATTATCTATAGATTCACATTATAATTATTTTTTATCTTCACATAATGTAAACCATATAGGTTTTTTTTCTTGTAATTTTATTGTTATTGCAATTTCTTGAAAAAAATCTATATACCTATTTATAAGAGGTTAAGAGCAAAATTAACAAATTTAATTATCAAACTACCCAAATATAGATCAATAAACATTTTTTTGAACATTCAAATATACAAAATAATAGAAAAATGAAGATTAGATAAAAAATTTGCAAAAATCTTATTGTTTTTTCGTTTGATACGTAAAAAGTGCATTTAGATTCAAGACTTAAAGTTCTTTATGTTTTTTTTTTTCTTCTTATTTATAGATTTGTTGATTTTGAGTTTCTAAAACACATTTGTAGAATTTGAGTGTAAAAGGTTTCTAGAAAGGATTAGAAGCCTTCTTTTAATCATATACTAAATTCGTACTTCATTGTAATGTATCCACTGATATGCTATTAATACACATGGATGTATCACTCATACACATGATACACTTTTAATTTAATACATAGGGATGTACATGAAAAGAGACAACATAATGGAAATTTATGCATTTGAAGTGTCAACAAGTTGTTGGAAACTTGGAGTCATATGTATCGTTAATGTGTATAAAAAGTGATATACTTAATAATGCATGTAAGATTGAAATGTTTCAACCCATCTAAATAAGTTGCAAGCTTAAACACTACTATTATTGCTCACTCAAAATACAAATACACAAAATCATATCATATATACTTATTAACAATAAAATAACATATAAGAAGAGCCTCAAGCGTTTGCACAATGGAATCTTTGGGCTTGTAGATATGTGTATCATGCCTTTGCCTTTTTGTTATTTTATCCAATGTCTAATGCCCAATGGCTTTTTATTTATATGTTGTTTATTTGCTTTACCCAACATCTAAAGCATCATCCATCTCTATTTACCCAACATTTAATGCCCAGTAGATATATTAATGTCTTTTACTTTATTCCATGACTATTTAATTTACCCATCATCCATCATCTATTATCCCAACCTCTCTTTACCCTATATGTAACCTTCACATGTTTATCTATACTTGTACATAAGACGACAAAATAATTAAATGAGCTCTTTTCTTAGGAACCATTTCGTCGTCTCCTCAATAAAAAGTTGAAGATAAATAAGCATTTTCCTACAGTAAAAATTCATCGAAGATAAAAGAAGCATTTTCATAACAACAGTCTGTCTAAAAAGACAAATTGAAGATAAGATGGCAGGTCGTAAATAAGTTCAAATTTGAAAAGCAGATGCGTGTGTCAAGCCTTCCTTTCTATAAATAAGGCTCAAGTCTCATTTATAAAGTGTGCTAAGGAGTGTTTGCTTAAGAAAGCTTGAGTTTTGTAATCCATCTTTGAGTATCTTTGAGTGAGGTTTGTAATTCTTTCTGAATGTTGTGTAAGTTTTATAATTCTCTCATTGAGTTTTAGACAAGTAGCATTGAATAAGCTATATCGGTTTTACCAGAATCCCAATGATAATGCTGGATTTTGGTGGATCATGTATAAATAAGGATTTCTTTATAATACAAGTGGTAGGATCAACAAGTTGGTCTTCAATCTTGATGAATTTCAATTCAATTTCTCATTTCAGTTGACACTCTAACGAACCTCAATATGCTTTGTTCTTCCATGAAAAAGTAGGTTTTTTGCCTTTGCAATAGTTGTGGTATTGTCATAATAGATAGTTGGGTCATTTTGCACAAACTGAAGGTCTTCCAAAAGTCTTTTAAGCCAAATTGACTCACAAGATGCATTAGTGATTGAAACGTATTTTATTTCAGTTGAAGAAAGTGTCAGTGGTTGTCTCTTGGATGATCATGAAATCATTTTACATCCAAGGAAAATATATATCCAATTGTGCTTTTTTTATCATCTATAAAACCAGCCCAATCACCATCTTAAAAATCAACCAACTTGTAGTCATTTTCACTTTCATATTTTAGTCCAAAGTTCCTATTTCTTAGTTCTTTTCACATATCCAAGTATTCTTTTTACTGCTCCAAAGTGAATGTTACTTGGCTTGTTCATGTATCTTGAAACAATGTTTACAGCAAGCATAATATCCGGCCTTGTGTTGGTGAGATAAATCAAAGAACCAATAAGGTTTCTATAGATTGATGTATCTACCAATTGAGCTTCATTTTCCTTTGACAATATTTTATTAACAACCATAGGAATAGCTAGGGGTTTACAAGTTGACATATGAAATCTTTTTAGCAAATCTTCAACATACTTTTTTAGGAATAACATGTATTTTATCAACCTTCCTGAATAGAGATTTAGAAGAGGAAGTACACGTTGAGCAACTACAGGTATATGTTATAGAAGGAAAAGAGGACAAGGTCAGACCGTATGTATTAAGGATAAGCATTATGATAATCCTACAATTAGAAACACAACCATACCGAACACCATCTTTTATTGCTAGGTTGGAAAATTATTACAGCTCAACTAAGACATAATACTTCTATGTACACAACTATTTAAAGTCATTAATGTGTGTGTTTTTCTTTTTAAGATACCTAACCAAAAAATTGGTTTAGGGGATGCAAAGTTATAATTAGTGATAATATCACCTAAACACCTTGGTTGATAAGTTGTTACTTTTTTATTACTATTTTGCCATTATATATGTAATATCCTTATCTACTTTCTAGGATTTAATCCCATTGTATTTTTTACCATCCATCTCACCAGCAATATTTTTACCAAAATAAATGGTCTCTAATGCAATAAAAAATAATGTTTATAAATTAGAAAATATAATAAATAGTATAAGAATAATAGCTCCACATGAAATTTAAAATATAAGGACCATTGTAATCAATAGGTATTCATTACACATCTAACGAAGATTTTATATTAATGTTGCATATTGATTGAAAGTTTTTAATTAAGGGTAAATTTTTTAAATTAATTGATAAAGTGTACTCTTACTATTTGAAAATTGATTAATACTACCCCAATACTTTCCTAAACGTGATAAAAAGATGATTTTACCTTTATTCTTTTTCAAATTTGGTTTTTGCGGCTAAACACCAGAAGTGTTATGACCTTATGAACACCGTTGTTGCCGCTGCAACAGGTTTCTGACGGCGAGAGGAAAGGGTCTGCCGGTGAGAGGAAAGGGTCTGCCGGTGGCGGTCTAACCCATATTTACACAAATACATAAATCTGCTAAATATACGACGGAGGGAGAAGAATTAGACATTCAGATCAGAACCAGATAGATATAGATAGGATAGGATGACGATGGAGAACTCAGCCACCGCTATGGCTCGTTTCTTCTTCGGAATTTGGTAACCTCTATATTCATCTTTGCTGACAAATTCCTTTTCAATATCAGAAAGATATAAACTTCTCCAATTCATTCGCTACCTTCTTTCCAACTTTTCTTATTTTTCTTCGTTTCCTACCTATTATCTTCCCTTCCTTAATTGCCAAATCAGCGGCCGACTTTCCTCTCAAACCCCACCACGTTAAGCGGGAATTCCCAACCCAGGGAGACTCTGGTATCGCTCGACCACTCTCTCAGATTCTGTCCAACATCAACGATATCCCAGTCAGCTCCCGCAAATAAATGGTTCAAAACTTAGCTGAAAATCTCATTGACGAGAATCTCTGGGAAGGATGCGAGTCACTGAGATAGGTCAACCAATCGGTTTTATCGGCGGTGTTCGCTAGTATTCTTTGCCTGCTCGAAGGGGCGATGTAGAGCAAGAGCGAGAGCAGATCGCTAAAAATGGATTTAACCAAATCTATGACTTCCGAATCTTCAAATCTGAACAAAAAATCTCCAGAAATGAGAGGCTTTATGGGGTTCGATTGGAAGCTAATGAAAATCTCCCTCTGCAAAACCCTTGTTTGCACTTGGAAAAAATTGGATGACTTTGATTGGATTCTTCAAACTTTACCGGTCGCGGCCTTTTCCTCTTTGGTGCTGCAGATGCTCATCAAACCAAGAGTGCCATCGTCAACCCCAGAAGGAGAGGAGTTGGGTTTTGGACGAGATGGTCGTCGTGGAAGACGATTGGCTTTGGAAGCTTGACACGGCTTACTTTCTGCGGCTGAACACTAGAAGTGTTCTGAGCTGAGCTTAGGAATACCACTGCCTTGCCTTGCAACAGGGCTGCCACACGATATGCTACGACTGTAAGAAGATTCAGCAAGGTCCGATACGATACGCTATGGTTGCCGCACAAGGTGGTGGTGGCACAGGAGGCTGATGGGTTTGTGAAATTCGGGCACGATGATGGATGGGTCTGCCTATTTGTTCGATCCCGATATCAACACGGACGGTCAGATTTCAGCGCAGGGCATTGACGGTGTGTTGTTCCCGTCAGAAGAGCAGTAGTTGAAACTTGAAATGAAAACAACCAAAACAAAAACGGTCAAGCCCTTCAAGACTTCTATAAAAGCAAGGATAGGTTCGTGTTTTCATATCCTTCTAATTAGTATTGTTTTTCATCCGTCATTGCATCTACAATAATTTAGGAAGCAATGAACCAAAATGTGAGACATCGTGACCGAAATTCGATAGTTGCAGCGACCCTGCAACAGGGCTTCTGACAGCGAGAGGAAAGGGGCTGTCGTGGCGGTCTAATCGGAGCAGCAGACAGTAGAGAAAGAGGGAGGGAGAAGACTGAACAGGAAAAAGAAGGGGAGAGAGAGATAGATAGGGGAAGGAGGTGGAGGGTAAAATTGGGTTTTAAAAAAATATATATCACGTGCGAATGATTTTTGGCAGAATATTAATGGGTTTTAACGGTAAGGGTAGAGTTAGTCACTTGTCAAAAATAGTAGGGGTAGTGTTAGTCAATTTCCAAATAGTAAGGGGTACACCTAGTCAATTAACTATAAAGCATAAGGGTAGTTTAAGAAATTTACCTTAATTAATGAAAATATAATTTATAAATAATAAATTAATGACACGGTAAAGAATATACAATAACTCTATTTATATCTTATATTGACATTTCATTTAGATTGATTGAAAAATTTCATTGAATAATAATATATGAAAGTAATATATTCTCATTGACATAATGATAGAATGGATTCTTTCATGCTATATATATTAAAATATTTTATCATGCTTTTTAATTATTGTTTTTGGAAATAAATACTTAAATAATTATTGTTTAAAAATATTGATATTATATAGTGTCATTAGAACATTATAGTTTTAAGAAAAGATACACAAAATATATGTATAGAAACAAAATAAAAAGATAAAATATTTTTTATTTTATTATCAAATCTTTTAATATAAAGATTGCACAACACTATATAATAATATTTTAAAGAATAAAATATATAAATATTTTTATTAATGTATTATAAAAACTTTTTAATACAAATGTGTAGTTGTTTATATCATCTTTCATTTTTTTTTATCACTAATATAAACATAGCTATTTACATCCACTATACTGTTCAACCAAGAAGGTGGATCACCTTCCCACAAAATATCATCTTCACAACATTTAGCCATGTTCGCCATAGAACATCCTCATTAAACTTACCACAGACAGAAGACACAAAATATCATCTTCACGCATGAAGGAATTAACTAGAACAAAGTTAGGGATCACTCTCCATAAAAACAATTTATATCTAGGAGCAATTTTTAGTTTCCAAACTTTCCTAATTAATCCCTCGTGCATCAAAGGTAACCAAAATTTTCTTCTTCTCCATATAGCAAGATAAGCATTCTTCAAAGTTAAAAGACCCATTCCTTGCTAAAGACCAACAAAATCTTTTAGTTTGAGGATTCTTGAAAATATGTACATTCCTAACATGAGCCACCCAACCTTCTCCAAGATAATGAGAAATTGCCTGGGAATTCCAATTTCCTTCCGAATCAAAAAGATTATTAGAAGTGATATTTGCATCTTGTCTAATAGCAAGACCAATCGGGGCAGTAAAACTCCCATCAATTTGGATCCAAGGAACATTCCATATATTCTCCTGAGAATTCAAAGATACCTTATAGACTAGATTAGACTTGAGAAGGAGAAGAGATCTATAGATACTTTTCCAAATTCTAGAACAATTAGATTTCAATTTATTAGAAAAAATGCAATGAGAATACACATATTTACTTCTCAACAATTTCACCCATAGTCTGTGATCATGGTTTAAAAAACCCAGGCCAACTTTAATTGAAACACTGCATTCATTTCATTAGCTTTCTGAACTTCCAACCCCCCATATGAAATAGGAGAATGAATCCGATTTCATTTTGTTCAAGAAAAATCTTTACAACTCTTTCCAAACGATCACCAAAATTTCCTATGGATTTATCAATTTTTTCATTCAAACCCAACGGAAGCGAAACAACAGACATGACATGATTAGAAATGGATTGAAGGGTCGATTTTAAAAGAACTAGCTTCCTAGCTTGAGACAAATTCGCATCTTTCCATGCATTTAATTTGAGCTAAACTTATCTAACAAATAATCAAAACAAGAATTCAAATTCTTATTCCAGAAAAGAGAAAGCCCTAAATATTTTGAATGAAAATCCAAATTACCCATTTTCAATTGTCTTGCTAGAAGCCTCCTACATTTATGATGAAGATTATTGCTAAAATATACGCCAGATATTTGATAATTAATAATCTCTCCGGACAACTCCTGAAAATTCTTCAAAACATCCAACAAGTTACGAACTTCTTCTCTAGATGCCTTAATGAACAAAAACACATCATCCCCAAACAGTAGATGAGAGCCTCCCTAGCTATCTTAATACCATGAATCCTATTTGACACCTCTACCTTAAGAAGCATTTGAGACAAAACCACCATGCCAAGGATAAAAAGATAAGGAGATAAATGATCCCCTTGCCTCAATCCCCTATCTGGAATAATGTGACCTTCTACTGCACCATTAACTAGAACTGAATAGGATACCATGGAAATACAAAAAATAAATCATTTAGCAAAAATGATTAGAAAACCCAAAAGCCTTTAGAACACAAATAATAAAATCCTAGTTCATTTTATCATAAGACTTCATTATATCAATCTTTATTGCTACATACCCAGAACCTCTTTTTCTTTTCTTCATGAAATGTAAAATCTCCGGAGCAATAATTATATTATCCATTATATTTTACCCAAAACAAAAGCATCTTGGAAAGGGGAAATACACTTATCAAGAAGAACTCTCAATCTCCTCGCTAAAAGTTTAGCTACAATCTTATAAACAACATTACAAAGACTAATTGGCCTTAAGTCTTTTACTGTGGAAGTATTTTCCTTCTTAGGAACTAAAGTAATAAAAGTGTGATTGAATCTTCTAACAAATTTATTATTAACAAAAAAACTCTTACATAATGTACAATATGCTCCTTCATATCTTGCCAAAAAGATTTATAAGCAACAACTAGGATACCATTTGGACCAAGAGCTTTAAGGCCATGTTTGGGAGTACTTAAAAACAAGTGCTTATTTAAAATAAGTACTTATTTGGGCCATCGTTAGCATCCAGTTTTGCTCGGTCCTTTCTTTGACTTATCTCCTACATTCAAGATGCTCGATTAGACCACACCAATCACTTTAAAACATTCCTAAACCCTAAGAAACCAAATTTTAGCCCAAATGCCCATAAATCCACCATTAAATCTACATGATACCCTCTCAATGGTCTTGATTATGCCACATCACCATACTTGATCCCTGATCAAATTCCATCACATGAAACAAAACCCTCAAACAAACAATCACACAATATTTTAACCCTAAATTCCTGGATTTAACCAACATTTATAAGAGATTCCATTTCAACGCATTTAAACACTACAACACTCCTCAAATCTAAAACCCATAACCTATACATACCTAACACGATCAAACCTTGCCAACAACCTCATAATCCCAATCCATACCTACCCACCAAATTTTATCTAAAAATTCCCTCATTTGACCCAACATCAAGCCTTGGTGCTGTTTTGGCGAATCTTATTGATTAAAAGCTCACCTATCATAAATCTCCATCATCCAAACCTTATTTGACCAATCAGACCCCACCATCATGTTCTGAGACCCAAAGAACCCCAGCACATCAAATTTCACGACCAAACACTTCCATTTGACCATTGAAAAAGTAAGATTCCATTTTGGACCCTTTCATTGATTAAAAAAACCACAAGACTGTGATCTGAATTAAACTAATAAATCTACACCTCTGATCAAATATCCATCATTTCCATCAGATTCAAGATGTTCAAAAATGCTTACCCACCAAATTTCATCCCAAAATCTCCTCGTTTGACCCTTCATCAAACAAAGATTATATTTCAACAAATCTTATTGATCTGAAATTGTCAGCCACAGATCTCAATCTTCCCGACCTCGTTTGTCCGATCAGACCTCACCACTGTGTTCAGAGACCAAAAAAACCCCAACACACCAAATTTCATGATCAGATTCATCCATTTGACCGTTAAACTAGAGAGATACTATTTTGATGCACCAGATTGAATCACCACATTAGCTGTCCAACCTGGCATCTTAAGTGGGAGGGGACTGACGTCATCTCCTTACTTAACCCCTTTAAAATACCTAGACCAATGAATTTGAGCCTAATAGGCTTAAAAAGCTCAAAATGCCAAGCCCATACTTAAAATCAAGAAAAGACAAAATAGCATTTAAAAGTTCTTATTTATGTTTTTTGCCATTGTCAGTCCCAAATACAGGGCTGCAACATCTGGCATACCCCAATCCTTCATTGGACGCATGAAACCCATAAGAAACTACCCAAAATCGAGAAGATTTGTTGCACAAAGAAGGAGGGTTCAATTGTAAGCCCCTCTCCCTCAAAATCCTTGCCTATTTCGGTGAAAAAACTCTACTGAGCTATAGACACTGTAGCTGGACGAGTTTCAGATCCATCTCCCTTTATTTTCTCTATAAATAGAGGCCCAACTCGAGCTTGAAGGAGGAGGAGAGTTTCCCAACTCCTATAACACACCTAATTTACTTGAAACCCCAAAATCCTTGAAGCTAAGCTCAAGCCTCATCCCCTAGTTCCTGCCTTGCTCAAGTTTCATTTGAAGTTCTTTCAGTTGCTGAAAAGCTTGTTTCAAGGTCGTACATGAGAGGTAAGCCTTTCATTCCATCATCTCTTTGTTTTGAATTTTGCTTTAGGTTGCTTAAAGCCCTGAAATCTTGGTAAACTTACATTCCCAACTTCCTCCAGATTGAGAAAAAGAGGTAGAGAGGCGAGGGTCTTAGGGAAACCAGTACCTAAGACCCGATAACATCACCTCAAATCAATTCTGGGCGAAGTTGAGAACATTTTCGCCAGACTTCAAGAGCTTTGAGCAATCTTGTTAGTCCGTGTTTTTCATAATTTGAGCTTGATTTACTCCTGTTTTGGGCTGCTACAGCAGTTTGGAGAGAGGGTGCCTAACACCTTCCCTCTCCCAATCCTTTAAACCCAAAATTTTCTAGTTAAGTGCCTTCCTTGGTTAAGGACGAAGCCATTATCAAAGACTTAACTCAAGATTTTCAAATCTGAAAATGATGGCCCATTTCCTCTAAAAAAATGGGTGGCGACTCCATCACTTTGAGCCGGCCATGAGCTTCCCGAAGTTCACAACTGCCGACTCCACTGGGGAGTTTTAAGGACCTTTGTAGGGGGATGTTTTGGCTCAAATTCACATTCAGTTGTTGTGCGCTTTAAAGCTTAGATTGTTTTTTTCTTTGGTTGGCGATTGAAAATCACATCTCAAGAAGGCTAGGCGTGATAGACCTTCCCAGCGCAGTTCAAACCCCGTTTTAACACTCTCCGGCGTGGGTAATCTCCTCCTTGTACGCTCAAAACTGTCATTGGGCCAAATCGCGCCTGAAACTTTGCCTAGAACCATACCTTCATCGCAATCTAGTTAAGTCCCATTGCAGCCCAGAAATCCAAATCCCACATTTCTTTCAACCTTCTTACAACCCAGAACCTCATTGCAACCCATAACTTTATCGCAACCCGTAATCTCATTGCAACCTGTAACCTTATCACAACTCGTAACCTCATCGCAACCCAAAACCTCATTGCAACCCGTAACTTCACCGCAGCCCATAACTTCATCGCAACCTATAACCTCATCGCAATCCGTAACCTTATCGCAACCCAGAACCTCATCGCAACCTGTAACCTCATCGCAACCCATAACCTCATCGCAACTCAAATCCACTTCATTGCAACTCAGTCTAACCTCATCGCAAACTAGAACTTGCTTGATGCACCTCCTTCCCGCTCATCGCACCCATCTACCCTTTCCTTACCCTGTTATCGCACCACACCCCTATCGTAGCACACTAAATGTCTACCGCAACCAACCTTTGGTATAGCAAAAAAATTGTACAGTTCCCGTCTGCCAAGCCTTCATTTTTTTGTTTTTTTTTGGTTTTTTTTCTCTCTTCTTTTCCTTTGGAAATCTCTCAAAATTTGTAGTTTTTGCTTTCTCTATAACTGAATGTGGTTAGCTTAATTTTGGGTAGCAATAAATTGCATTTATTCCTTATTTATTTCATTCTCTTTGTTTTAAAGAATCAAGAGAACTTAGTTTCTATTAGACCCCCAAATGTGGCCACTTGGAAACTTGTAGGATTGCTTGAAAACTTAAACATGTGGTTGCATTCTCCCCTTGTTTTTTCTTGTTTTGTTGCTTTTCTATTTAATTCTCTTTCATGCTTGAATACTCACAGTCACACACACTCTCATGTAAATAAAATTAGAATCCCATTTCACCTATTAGACGAAGGGTAGTAGGTGTGTGTCCCTAGATTTTGGTCCTTAATGGCTCACCAAAACTTTCAAACTAGCCACCAACCAAAGAAGCCCATTTGTCCATGGGTGGAGGTTTGAAGGCTAGCAACCTTGTTGGAACCTTATAGTCTAGAACTCCCCCAATAACTTCATGCATTGCACATAGAGTGCCCATACATAGGAGACTTAGATGGAAGTAGGATAGAAGGACTTTAGCATAGTTAGGACTAGGACACCAAGAGTGTTGCACTATGTGGTTGCCATCCTTGCAAGTAAGATAAAAAATAAATCCTAAATCCCTTAAAAGACAAAGCTTAATCTAGAAATCATCAAAGTACCCTTTAAGCTATCAATGTTACACCCAAGATCAGAATTTAGAAAAATCAATTAAATATGAAATTAAGATCAAAATCCATTAAGTTTTCCAAATCTAAAATACTTAAAAAAAAGCCTATCTTACCACTCAAGGTTGTTGTTCTCAAGGCTAAGTAGATGCATGCCCTTATGAGTTTAGCTTTTGGGAAGAAGCATCAAAAGGCCAATTTTGATCTCTTATGTGCTTTATCATGCGCCCATCTCAAGGTTAAGTAGATGCATGACTCTGTGAGTTCAACTCTTGAGAAGTAGCATCAAAAGGACATTTTGACTTCTACTATTGTTCATCCTATACCTATTTCAAGGCTAAGTAAATGCATAACTCTAAGAATTCAATTTTTGAGAGGTAGCATCAAAATACCATCTTGACCTTTCTTATTTCCTAGAGTATTTAGTAGGTATGCATATGACAAGAGTCTAACCCTCTCTTGACCAATATCAAAAGATACTACATATCTCAGTTGGTGTACTTTGGCTTTGCCCTATGGCTTTTGAATTCAAGAATGTCTAGAAGGTATGTGTATGGTAAATGGCCTAACATCCCTTTGACCAATACCAAAAGATATTTTGCATAACCTTTGTCTAGAGGTATCTAGTAAGTACAAATATGACTAAAGGACTAATCATCCTTTAATCAGTATTAAACAATACTTCATTGGTGTTCATGTTGTTTTAGTTAAAAACTAAGGGTATTACAATAATGGCCTACTAACCCTCTTCTTGTTTTTAACAGAAAATGGATTAAGCCTTTTTCGAATATCCAGGATGTTGTGCACCCCTTAAAGACCGGATTCTCGCAAAAGTAGATGACATTAGAGCCATTGGAGGGGCACCCTTTGGGAAAATGTTACGAACCTATCACTGGTGCAATTGGAATTGCTAATGCTTAAGGCGGCTTTTGAATATTGGGATCTAGAAAAAATGGTCTTCTCTTTTGGGGAAATTGGGATGTGTCTGACATTAGAAGAGGTAGCTTATCTCCTGCGAATGCCCATCAAAGATGAGATTGCCTTCCCAGTTGCCAAGCAGGGGTAGAAAGGCGACCTGCGCCAATTCTTAGCATGCAAAAATAGGGAAGGACAATGCCAATTCTCAACTACAAATGGTAGATGAAGAATCCATTACAGTCCAGTTTCTTCTAAACCGCAACACCCAAGCCTTCAAATCAAATAAGCCAGAGAAAAATAGGGAAGGACAGAAAAATGCCTTGTTCGTGGCCATCGTAAGACATCTCCTCTTCCCACTTGATCACAAAAGGATTCATGCAAGATTAGTCACAGCGTTGCATCAAATCAAAGAAGCATCATCAGTCACCTTGGTTCCCATGATCTTAGCAGAAATTCTAAGGGGTCTAACCATGTTGCAGACACATAGAGCATGTCCGTTTTGTGAATCTCTCTAGATCTTGCAGTTGTGGTTGATACAACATTTGCCGCATTTGGTTATCCACACCAGAAAGTTTTTATCTCAACCCACATACAAGGTAAAAGAAATATTGAGCACTAATCCACAAGCAACAGCCTTGACAGAGAAACAAAACTTGGCGTTATTGCAAAGGGCCATGGAAGGAAAGGTTAATTGGAACATTGGGTTGTCTATCCAAGAAGGGTGCAATCAACCTCACTTAGTTGCAGAAGGAAGATAGAGCATGGTTCTATCGGGCTTATATGGATCGGCACCATACATCTCAATACGAGTCCAAAGGCAACTAGGCTTCTTACAGTTCATTCCAACTGTTGATGACATCAAGGGGGACATGGGTAATTTTATCAAGTATTGTGGGAACATGGAAATACGGTTCAAAGAGCACTGGGCTTCCAGTAAAAGGAAATTCTCTACTTTGTTGCCAACCTTCAAGCCGATGTGTATACATATAGGGATTGGGTGGGCAGTCAAGGTTTCCTGTCACCTCTAGCGCCACCGCCCGAGCTCCCCACCCCAGTAAGGCCTCCATCCAAAGGTACCATACCAAAGGAATCTCTCAAGCGCCCTTTAGATGATCCATACTTGAAAGCAGCACTAGAACTTCATGAGCAAAATAGGATAAATGAGGAGCAGGAAGTAAGGATATGGAGGCACAATGATTCTATAAGGAAGCAGATAGGAGAGCACATCAAGCAAAAGCGGAAAATGGAAATAGAAGAGTCGGATTTAAAGAAGGAAATTATGGAATTAAAAGAGAGATTGGAAAGTCAAAGGAAAAAGTTGAGTGAAGCTCAAACAAGTCATTTTGAAACAATGGAGAAATTATCAGAGGCACTTTAAGAGGGGCAAAGGTTGGAAGTCGAAACCAAGGAAACTCGCCGCCACCTCCATCAAGCTTGGAATGAGGCTACTAGTGCCAACACCAGATATGAAGAATTAGTCAACCCCATGGAAGCATACACGATGCAAGTGGCAAATCGAATGGCGATACTCAAAGGCACTTTAACTTACTATAGCATTAACATTCCTCCCAGCTGATTGTTGTATTTTTTTTCTTTTTGAAAAAAGTGGATGTAATGAACATTAGTGAAGGAGTTATCTCTTGTTTTGGGCCATTATTGTCTCACTCAAATACTAACAAAATTGTCAAATTCATCGAATCAACTCCTCAAATATCAAATTTGGTAAATTAACTCATCAAATAATAAAGATCAAAATCAAATAATCAAATCAACTTGTTAGAGCTAGCCAAATAAGGGTAGATTAGTCATTTTATTTCTATTAAGTTTTGTGCTTATGTGGCAGTCTTAATAGAGACTTTCTATCCCATACTTAAGTGGAGGCAGTTTAGTCTTTGTACTACTAATTAGAGGCTAATCCATATTAAGGGTCGAATGATAGGGTTTAATCTATCATGTTCGACTGTTCACTTCATCTTCTTCTTCTCTTCTCCTAGTTTGAACTACTATAGCTACAAAACAAACATGGTATCAGAGCAGGACGTTGCTCTCTAAATCTCCTCACAGATTCGTGACCTGCTCCTTTCTGTTTGTGACCTCATTTTTCTTCTACTTTCTGGGTTGAAAAATGGAGAACACAGATTTGACCTAGGTTTGAGAACACCTCTGTTCTTCTTTCTCTGCGCAGAACCTGCTGTTTTTTTAAGCGAACAACTTCGGAAGTGGATGGTCGACTGAAGCTCTCCATCGAAGGTTGGTTACCTCCTTTTTTTTGTGCTGTTGGTATTTCTGGTTTGAAAGCCTTCAAAATCTACAGGGACTGATCAGAACCTAGAGAACTAGGTTGTTTGTTGCCTTGGTTCTTGGAAACAGGTCCAAGAGCAGGCTGTGTTTACAGTGACCGAATGGTGTAAGGGTATGTTTGACCCATTTTTTGTTGATCTGTAGTTGTTTTGAAGCCCTTGTTGGTCACAAGTGACCTGATTTGAATGACAGGTTACTACAGTGGCAGTAGTTGATGTTTTCTTTGGACTTGTAGTGCCCTCTGAAAAGGTCAGACAAGATCTGTACCATGTGTAACAGCTGTGGTTGTGTGGAGGTTCTTGTGATGCTCAATCTCTATTGAGCAGCTTCAAGAGGGCTTGTATGCAGCCAGTGAGTTGCTGAATTAATGTCAATGCGATTCATGATTTTGTGAAATCAGTAGTGGTGTGAACAAGAACAAAAGTTTGTGTACCTATCAACTGTGTTTGGGGACTGCTGTAGTGTCTGGAACATCAAACTCCTGACAGCAGTACTTTGTTGGCTTCCGGGAATTCAGATTAGAAGTAGCATTGGAAGAGCATCATGGCAGCAGTTGGAGATGGTCGTAGTGATCAGAAACCTAGTGTGGTGATTCCCTCTGACTATCTGGGTGTGCAGATGACTTCAATTAAACTTAATAGTGAGAACTATGTACCATGGGCCAAGTCAGTGAAAGTTTTTCTCAAGGCAAAGAGGAAAGTGAAGCATGTGAAGGAAGATAAACCCCCAGTTGACTCTTCAGGGTTTGATGACTGGGAACAGGAAGATGCCCAAATCATGACATGGTTATGGAATAGTATGGAACCCAAAATAAGTGCCAATTTATGTTCTTAGATACAACTAAGGACATATGGGAACATGCCAAGAAGCTTTATTCTGGGCAGGATAATACTACAAGGGTATATCAGCTCTATCAGGAGTATTTCGATATGTAGCAAGGGAATAAAACCCTAGAAGAGTACTATGCCAATATGAAGAACCTCAGAAATGAACTCTGTGTCTATCATCCCCTCACTCTAGATGTTAAGGTTCAGCAACAACAGAGGGAACAACTAGATGTTACTAGGTTCTTACTGGGGTTGAAATCAAAATATGAAGCAGTTAGGGCCCAAATATTAGGGGGCTCTACTCTTCCTACACTTGAGGAAGTGTTGCACGACTTCGTAGGATTTCTTTGGGGCCTACAGAGAATCCCACATAGTCTGACAGATCAGCATTTGTGATAGCAAGAGGAGGTGGACGTGGTACTAAAGGGGGAGGACATGCCTCCCGAGGAGGTCGTGGTGGTTCCGTATTTGGCCGTGGTGGTGGTCATGATCAGGGGGAGGCCGTGGTAAAGGAAAAAGTAACTCTACAAGGAAGTGTACCCATTGTGGCAGGGACAGACATTCGTTGAATTTCTGTTATGATCTCCATGGCCCTCCTTCTACATGGGCCAATCATGTAGTAGCTGGTGGGGTTGATGTTAGTGATAACC